>NC_082700.1:27759215-28062512 GCF_949987515.2 Delphinus delphis
CTTATTTTAGTAGTTGATCTTCAACTTTTTACTATATATTTGACTTTACTAGTGGGATTTTTTTCTTTCCTATAGATACTTACTTCTTATAGACTTTTCTTTTCCACTTAGAAAAGACCCTTTAAGATTTATTTTAGTGTTGGTTTAGTATGGGTTAACTCTTAGTTTTTGCTTATCTGAGAAGTTTATCTCTCCTTCAGTTCTAAATAATTATCATGCTTGGTACAGTATATAGTTGCAGGTTTTTCCTTTTCAGAACTTTATAATACGTCATGCCTCTTCCTTCTGTCCTGCAAAATTTCTGCAGAAAAATCAGTTAATAATATTTTGGGGTTCCCTGTATACAACTCTTTGTTTTTCTCTTGCTACGTTTAGAATTCTCTCTTTAACTTTTTCCTTTTTAATTGTGATATATCTTGGTGTGGGTCTGTTTGGGTTCATGTTTGGGACTATCTTTGCTTCCTATACTTTAATATCTATTTCTTTCTTGCAGTTTGGAAACTTTTTTAGTCATAATTCCATTAAATATATTTTTGACCACCTTCTCTCTCTCATCTCCTCTGGGATCCCTATAATTTAAATTGTGATACACTTGGTGTTATCCCAGACATCTCTTAAACTGTTCTTATTTTTTTAAATTTGTTTTTCTTTTTGTTATTTTTACTAGGTGTTTGGCATCATTTCATCTTCCAGATCACTTATGTGTTCTTCTGTATCACCTATTTTGCTGTTCATTCCTTCCTGTGTGTTTTTCTTTTCAGTTATTGTACTCTTCAGTTCTGGTTATTTGTTATATTTTTTAGTTCCTTTTTAAATTTCTCATTGTGTTTATCTATTCTTTTCCTTAAGTCAGTTAACATTCCTACTACTAATGTTTTGAACATTTATCTGGGAAACTGTTTATTTCTTTTACATTAGTTAATTTTTTAGAGGTTTTCTTTTGCTCTTTCAATTGGGACAAATTCCTGTGTCTTCTCATTTTTATTTATTTCTCTGTCTCTACAAAATTAGGTTAAATAGTTAACTATTGCAGTCTTGAAGGGGTATCCTTATCTGAGAGCATCCCTGTATTGTCTGCATATGCCCAGTGGCTTTGGTGGGAGAGCTGGATTTGACATGAACACATGCCACATCTTTCCTCAGGCTGTGCTGGCAGTCCTTACCTTGGTAGGAGGTGGGGTTAGAACTGGAGGTTCTAAGGCCAGAGCCACATGTGAGGTGGAGCTTCTCCTCTGCTCAATGGCTATAATCACCTCTCAGGGGTAGGGTCAGGTCCCAAGTTGCTAGAGCAGAAGCCCTGAGGTTCAGTATGAGCTGGCTCAGTTTCATTTGCATGTAAGCTCTCCCCTGCCTTGCAGCATCAGCACCTTTGTCCCAGACGGGAGCAGTGTTGGACCAAGAGGGTCTGATGTGGGCACATGGTGAGGGCCAGGGTCTGAGCTTTGGCTGTTCAGCCACTGACAGAGATCTGGACTTCCTCTGATGCACCAGCCATGTAAGTACCAGCAATGTCTGTCCCCTCCCTGCTCAGGCTTTGGGTTTGAGTTGCCTCAGCATCTCATGGCTGAGGTCTTTCCTCAGCTGTGGCAGCCCTCACTCCAGTATGAAACCGTGATGTGAGGCAAGCAGGGATGGTGCATTCCCTCAGCTCAGGCTGGGACATGCACTTTGGCAAGAATGCATTCATGCACAACTCAAGAGCAGAGTCCAGGCTTCCCACAGCCTTCCTGTTAGACCCACCAGCCCATCAGCCAGCCAAGGGGGCTCATCTTCCCTGTATCACACACCAGGTCTTTGTAGCACAATATGTGGCTTGAACAGCTCATTTCCCAGGGAGGATCTCCACTCCATGTGTAATCTCCCTTCTCCTCTGAGTTCCCTCCTTCCCCGGGACATAAGTTCTAGCCCAATTGCTTCTCCTCCCATCCTACTCAATTCCAGATATTTCTTACAGCTTGTTTGAATGGGATTTTTTTTTTTTTTTTTTTTTTTTTTTTTTTTTGCGGTATGCGGGCCTCTCACTGTTGTGGCCTCTCCCATTGCGGAGCACAGGCTCCGGACACGCAGGTTCAGCGGCCATGGCTCACGGGCCCAGCCGCTCCGCGGCATGTGGGATCTTCCCAGACCGTAGCACGAACCCGTATCCCCTGTATCGACAGGCGGACTCTCAACCACTGTGCCACCAGGGAAGCCCTTGAATAGGATTCTTTATGCCAGTCTTCAGTTAGCTTTCAGTGAGAATTTTTCCACATGTAGATATATTTTTGATGTGTTCCTTGGGGGAGGTGAGTTCCACATACTCCTACTCAGCCACTTGATCTGAGTTCTGAAAATAACTCTTATTTAGAATTATTCAGACTCAGAATTAAAAAGACAACTTCTTAAGAATATTTTTCTCATATTTCACTCCATTTTCAATTTCTCTCTCCCCTCAACCTTTTTAATACATTTTTGTATTCCTGTTAGAAATTTATCATATTCAGTCTTACATTATACTTATTTATATACCAATATTTTCTTTCTTATTAACTTTCAACTTCTTGAGAATGGTGTAGTGAAGAGAAACTTGACTTTGAATTTCAAGTAGGAACCTTAGTAACTATGCATTTGCCTCATTTCAGTTTCTCACTTGTGTTTAGACAATGTGGACTGGAACTAGATGGTTGTGGTGTTACAGATGGCGAGCATTATGAAGATTTGGAACATAAAATAACGTGGATCATTTTATGTACACTTTCCCTTTTTGCTCTACATTTTCAACTACACAAAAAATAATTTGTATTGATGTTCAAAAATTCAAGTATTATGACAATGGCATAGGGAAGAGTATCAAAGAAAGACATAAACTACTATGGTTCATAAAATTGTTTTGTTTGTGATTTTCAAAATTCTCTATGTTTGATCAGCTCTAAAAAGCTACAATTATTGAATCAAGGCTATTAAAAAATCTTCTGCATATATATTATAATACAAAAGAAAGAGAGGTTGGAATTGATGCATAATATAAAGAAATACAATCTATCAATACATTAAAAATGTCTCCCAAGAAATGGTGTCTTTATTTCTTGGGACTTAAAATTAGTATAGATGGGGCATTTATAAAAGTTATCTTAATTTTATTATTTTATTACTGTATCTCTATAAAATGATTATTAAAGACATTTTGGTATATATATTTATAAAAAAGACATAATAATTTTAAATTTACATATAAATATTTACTATTTTGAAGTAAATGTTTTCATTTGTATTTCTTATGTAATACTTTAATATTATACATTTAGGAAATTAACATATTAATTTGAAACACTATATTGCATCGATTTATGGATTTTAACATTTTACATATGTATGGCTACACAATTTATTGAGTGATAATGACATATTCAAATGCATGCATAGCACTTTATATATGTAATTGTATTTATTCTCACAATAACACTAATATCATTTTTCAGATTAAGCAACAGAGGATAAGGGGATTTCCAATATATTTCTTTGTTGAGCCAGCTAATAAATGCCAAAGCTTGTTTGGATGCAAATTGAGGCATGCCTATTGTCCAAAATTATGAAAAATTTTACACACACATACATACACACACATATGAATTAACTCAATGTGAATATAATTACCATTAATATTTTCTGACTTTATATTATACCCACATAGTCCATCAACTATTTATGTGTATATATCATGTGGATTTCCATATCTGTATATAGAGAATCAAAAGAAGGAAAATATATTTTCATTTTTATGTTTAAAATAAAGTCACATGAAATATGGATTACTATAGAATTATTTAGATACTCATGGCCTTTCAGTGGTAAAAATATGTCAGTATAACAAAACTACTTGTGGTTTTGAGTTTCCCATTTGAAAGAATATAATGCATGTTCAGAAAAAATCAATTGGATGGGCTATTCATCCCATTTGCATGCATGTCAGGTGGCTGACACATGATAATGAAAACAAAACACAGATATTGCATGAGAAACTATAGTAGGCTTTATGTCCTGATTGCAAATTGAAAATGAAATCCCAATGTTTCTTTAAAAGAAACAAATTCTAATATAATTAACTGTATAAGAAATTTGTGGTTTATTATCTCTCTACTTTCATAACAACACATTTTATTTATAAATTGTACCCTTTTCTGTAGAGTTGGTACTAATAATACACATTATATTTATAAACTATCATGTATTACTACTTAGGGGTATGAATTAAAGCATATATATAGTATTTGTATTCTTGTAAAATTGAATGTGTAATAGTATATCAAAACAACTGCTAAACAAATGCATTCATATAGTTAATTGACTGTTATCTTTAGGGGGAAAACAGCAAATTTTATTATGCATGCAGTTTTGATGCTACTTAGAAGTAAATAATGTAGTAGAAACGTGATTTGTTTCTATAGTTTTAGAGCATTATTTACATGCTAGGTGGCTTTGACTGAAAATAATTTTAGATAATTGTACAATAAATAAATATAAAACTATGATTTCATGTATGCTATTTCAAACACAATTAACAAAACAATTATGAATATCTTTTCAAAATTAACACAGCAAGTCAGGCATAGTTATCTGCAAGTGCCACACTGTTATTTTCTTAGTTTGTTGATGAAAACCAATTTAAATTGTGCTACACAAATATGCATGGGCATTTGAAAATTTCCATTACCTGAAGAATGTTGATGTACATTTAATTAATTGGAAAGTCTTTTGTTTGTTTTTGCCTAGGAATGTCATAATTTTATTGCATTTTGAAAAAACAAGTAGTTAAAACAGCTACTTAAACAAGTATTTTTTATTTACTTTTTATACTTTCCCTCACAAATTTATCTTAAGGATCCCAAATTCCATAGTCATTTAAAGAAACTGCAACACATGCAGGTATAGTAATCCCTTAGTTAAGATCTGTTATGAGTGACTTTTTCAATTTTTTAAAACAAAACAATATATTCTTGTGATATATGTGTTCTATAAAATATTTTATGCATATTTAAGATATGTTCAGTCCAGAGGTAAATTTAATAATCACAATAAAATTTTCATGTGTAAAATATAGGATATTGCTATTTCCATAAGGGATTATATATATATATATATATATATATACACATATATATATATATATATTTGTATATATATATTAATAGAAGATAAAAGAAAAATAAAACAACTTATTTCTGAATAATTAATCTTCTCCTCCCAGGGGAATACAATTGTAAATCTTCAGGCAAAATAAGATTCCTGTCTCTTCACTTTCCTCCACTATTGAATTTCCTCTTATACCTTAAGAGCGTTTAAACCCTATCTCCTTCAAAAATTCTACTTTGTCTACTTTGTGGGCTTATAATACTTGCCTTGCTCATACATAATTTACAAGCATATACAGCTTATTCCTGCTGGTATCAGCTACTCCTTGCCATTTTTTGGCCCCACCAATTGTGCTAAGGCTTAAGGTTAGCAAACTCTTACTTTCAATTAAAAAAAAAAAAAGGTTAGGAGCTGTCAAATAGAAAGAGAAAAGAATTAATTAAAAGCTTTGCCCTCTGTATTTGTACTGTATCCTAAAATTAGAATTTACTATTGATATAATAAAACATAGAATAAATGTATTGGCCAAATCAACCATAAAAATGTTGATAATGATAACTTTGGTGGACTTACTATTTGCCAGGTACAGTGTTAATTGCTTGACATATAATTTCTCATTTAATTGAATTATATTAAGGGCTTTGTATGTTTGCAATATCATATATTTATATATTATGAGTGATAAATAATATGTCAACTACTAAAAATCTGCATTCATATAGTTTATGTAAAGTTATATATAAAATATATAAATATATTTATATATAATATTTCCAAAATATATAATAGTATTTTGAAATTCATTTAAGAGAATTTAAAGGCTTGCAGTTAGAAAACCAGAGTTAGATTTTGCCTTACTCTTAAGTTTGCATTCATAATCACTACATTCTGTATAATTCATTAAAAAAATGTATTGAGCACCTACTATGCTTGAAAATGTTCCTAACATTGTCGGAGATAGACAAAAAAATGATGACATAAAAATATTGTTACCAAAATTTTACTAAATACATGTAAAAATAAAATCACGACACACTAACTCAGTCACTTCAATGTCCATCCATCAACCAAACAAATGGGAAACTTCTTATTCTAGCTTATTGAACGCAGTTTATAGTCCCCTTTGTGAAACCCACAATACTCTTTTAAAGAAATTATTTCTTTCTGCCCTACATTCGCACAATATTAAAAAATATTACAATGTTGAACACTCCAGTATACTCTAGTTATGTGTTTCCTTACTTTTATCTGTATATGACTGTGAGATTTTGCAGAACAGAGCATAGAACTCTTCTACACATCCCCGTACGTATTATTACATCTGCATATGTGCAGACCCTGACACATAATATTAATAGAATCTTTATAAGTAAATGAGTGTAATTAATCATCATACTGTGCATTTTGTAAGAATGGTAGAAGTGTTACAAAAGAAGGGGATACCAGTCAATCTGGTATTATCAAACAAAACTTCATGAAATAGCTGAAACAAAGAAGTTGAAGTATGAGTAAATAAAGAAAAAAGAAAATGAATGAACATCTAAAATAAGAAACTGTTATGAGAATATATTTTCCATAATATATAGAGAATGGAAGTCTTTCTGAAGAAGCCCTTTGTACAGAAAACCTGGGTAAGTAATAATAAAATTGTAAGTATAAGAAAATGGAGGGCCTCCAAAGCAAAGCAAAATGGTTTACTCATTTTCTGGTAGGTGATCAAATTCACTAAAGAGACTATTTGGTCATAAGTCTCAAATTCTAACAGTAGTGGCTCAAGAAAATTATCTAAGACAGATAAAACAAATTTAAATCAGATCTGTCTGAGGGAGTTTGAACTGGGAAGAATCTCTATTAGAATAGTAATGGGCATGAAGATCAAATTGGATCATAGGAAGGACAATTGTAAAACATATTTCAAAACCCCCAATTAAATAATTCATGGCAGTTTGAATTAGGAAATGAGGGAAAGAGATGAATCAAATTGAAGTCTTTAAGGTAGATAGCTGTGTAAATGATGGTGATAATGGCCAAAAGAAAAAAAAAATAGATGTTAATACTTAAATATGTCAAATTGAATTTTTTACCATTTTAGTTGAAGCACTATGGACATATAGAAGTGTACAATTGAATGAGCAAACACATTTGTGTAACCGCTACCTTGGTCAAGTCATGTTGCCAAAAGCCCAGAATCCAGGCTTGTGGCCACACCCATTCACACTACCTCCCTTCTCCCTGAAAGTAACCACTGTCCTGACTTCAGTTCTACAGATTGATTTGCCTGTTATTGGATACTAGATAAATGAATTAATACATTATTTGTGTTTGGCTTATTTCAATCAACATTGTGTTAGTAAGATTTAGCCATATTGTTGCATGTAACTATAGTTATTTATTTTTTGTCACTACATAATTTCCCCACTGTATGTAGATGCTGTAATTTATATTTTTTTTCCAATTTACTATTTATCTTTATTACCACTTTGTGGATTTTATACAATATTTTTTCTATGAATATTCTTGTCAATTCTGTTGGTGCACTTGTGTATCCATTTACAAAACTGTTGAGTCATTTGAGTGCATGCATGTTTAAATTTGATAGTGTCAAATAGTATTCCAAAGACCATGTAGCAATTTATACTTCCTACCTGTACTGTATAAGAATTATACTTTCCTTTTGAAATGCATTTACCTTCCTAAATATTTCTTTCTGAGACAGTTATATCATTGGTATTTTTGAGAGATTCAGGAGCTATTTTATTCTAAGTGTTAAGAATAAAATTAGTCTGTGGTTAACAGCACCTAATGAGCCTAGTCCTTCTGTAGTTAAGATTGAACAATATGTAAAAGAAAAAATATATAATTTATATATATATATATTATATATATATTTTATATATTAAAGGACCTGATATACTTTGGAAATTTAAGACTTTACAGTTGAATAATATCCTAGTACTTCATGCAAACTTTCTTTCTACCACTGAGCGTTTTAAAGTATTAAAAAGTATCTGTCCAGTAGATCAAAGTATTAAAGGAGGTTGTAAAGAGCTTTGGATCGACACTACAACCATTCTAACATAGAATTTGAGAAGACTTTTGTGGGCTGGATGTAGTAGGTAATTAATTGGGGAAAATTCAGAGGTTAAGACCAGCTGACCTGTTCCACTTCTAGACCTGCTGACTACTGATGAATGGTTGAGAAGTTTTTGTTTATTGGCATTGTAAGAAACTTTCATAAAAGTTCAGCTTTATGGGTTAAAAATGGGTTAAAAATGACATTGTCATTTTGCAATGTGGATTCTTCTAAATGACAGTTTGCAATGTGGATTGTCATTTTGCAATGTGGATTCTTCTAAATGACAGTTTCTCCTGATAAAATGAGATTTTTAGCTCAGAGAATCTGAAATTGATTATCACAGAACTTTAATGAGACTGAGGGGTTTAAGTAAATAATGTACAATGTATCACCAACTTCTCTAAAGTAGTACTTAATCTAAAAAACTATAAATAGAGTGAGACTCATAAGACTTTAATATAAAAGTCAATGGTTATTGTTACTTAGGGGGGAAAAAGGCACTGGTTTCAAAATGTCAAGAATTTAATGTCTGCACTGGCAAGATATTAAGGAAAATATTGTTAAACTTCTGTAGAAGACAATACTTATTAGTAAAAATATAATCAGTAAACCTGTATATATGTATAGTAAAATTACCATAAAATTAAACTGAAATAGATAATTATAATAACCTGTGATTTTGCCATAATAATTTTATGAGAAATATACTGCAAGTTCTAATGTCACATATTCTAAGAAATTTGTTTAGAAACTACAATTAAATAATTCAGAAATAATTAATTCAGAAGACAACCCATTAAATTATAACCCTCCCCACAGGTTAACTTAGTGCCAAATGTATTGTTTAATTTATCATTCTTAGTATTTTTAGACAGCCTGAGGCAGAGAATGAAGTAGTAATAAATAGGGAATAGTGGATAATTAGAGAAGGAAATGTGGAACAAAATTACTAAGGGCTTTAGGTGAAGTTCATTATTACTATTTAATAGTGCCCAAGAGCATTTGATCAAATTATGGATCAAGTTTAAAAGTGGGCTGAACGAAATCCTTGTGGAGGAGGGTTTTCTTACTTTTTCCTCAGAATTCAGCTTACTGTTGTAAAATCAAAATCTCTCTCACAAATCATATTTTGAACAAGCCTTACAGGGAATCACTTTGGGGTATTGTGTATGTATATTGGGGGTTAAGTCACACGTATTAGGATAAGAGAGATTACCAAAAAAAATAATAATAATAATAAGAAAATGGAGACTGAGAGAGAGAGAAAAATAAAGATGAGCTGGATTGGCAATGGGCTGTGTTCCATACAGACTGAGACCATTATGTGATTAAGCAGTAAGGCACTTCAGGTGCCTTAGCAGTAAGGCACTTCAAGCAGTAAGCAGTAAGGCACTTCAAGCAGTAAGGCGCTGGTTAAGTGACATATTTTAAGTACAGCCCTCAGGCTATTTAATGATGGGGAAGTCCCGTTTTTCTAACTGTTCAGATTTTCTCTTTTCTTGTGGCTCACCATAGAGCATCATATTTTCGTTATTAAACTTTTAATGGGTGTAAATGCATAATTTATTTGTTTTTCTTATTTTGTTTCATTTCATTACCATAGTCATGATTGTGCAACCTATGAATGTTAACCAGTCTATGTGCTATAGAGCTATTCCTCCAGTTTCTTAAGTAAAGCCGGTTTATTTAGGTAATGTGTTGGAGATGTGCAGTTTCTCTATATGCTATGCAGAACTAGGGAATGGGAATTTGTGGCCAGAGGAAGGAAAGTGTGTTAGGCCTGTTCAGCCATATGCTGCAGACTAAGTGACATGGTTAGAAATTCTACTGGGACTAATAATAACATATTAATATTAACAGTATCACATGCTTATTTCTTGAATTCTAAGAAATCTATGCCTTATTCATGTACAACTTGACATCATGTTTACCATGGTACTAAGTAACAGAGACTAATTCCCAAATTTCAGCATATTTTGCCTATGCAGAAAATAAACAGCACTATTACAACTTTCTTCTGTACTAATGGTAGTTACACTATTTAATAAATTCAAAAATCTATGAAAATGATTTCATGGTTGTTGTCTAACCTGTGGGCAAAATATATTTTTGTTACTTATTTACAACAGAAGCATTTTGGGGCATAAATGTTCAAAGTAAGACAGAGAAAAGAGTTGAAAATGGTATTTAATGAGTACAAAATCTCAAGGCTAAATTACCTAACTTTATCAATCACTTATTAGTAGATAATTAGTATTATCTCAATGTGATTCAATCATCAGTTCTAAACTATTCCCTTTGAACTAGGGACCATGTGCTAGGAACTGGGGATATGGTTAATAAGTCTTAGAAGTCTGGCAGTCTAAGATAATGAGAAAAGGTAGATACGTACTCATCTATTTATAAATTACATGTGCTATAAAATGTATCCACAAAGAGATCATGAAAGACCAGAAAGGAAGAAGAAAAAATACTTTATCAAAGAGTTGTCATTTGACTTAGACCTTGAAGTACTTGGCTTAGATTTTTTCATTGAGATAGGAGAACAGAGGTTCTGAAAAACAGCCCTAGAAATGACATGACTTATTTATGGCAATGATGAGCAGTCCAGTTACTGGAGCATAGGGTAGAGATTGAGTAGTGGATGAAATTGAGGATGAAAAGAAAAGTTGTGCTTTCTTACACAATCTGTAAGTCCAATGCTAAAATTATTAAAAATGTCCTTTCATAGTGGGATGTTATGGGATGATTTTGAGGAGAGAATGGCGTGACTTACTTCCATTAAAAAAATCACTCTAATTTATGAAAAATGGGCTATAAGGTTAAAAGTTACAGGCTTAAAAATTATCATATGGATAGAAATATAATCATATTAGATCAGAACAATTTGAGCCTATAGAATAGAATTGTTTGGAGGGAAATAAGAATCATTGAAGAGAGATCTGATAAGTGTTTACTGCATTTTTTTCAAGATAGAGATGATGGCAGTTTGAAGTGAATTTATAGAATCTATGCACAAGGATTAAATGTATGTGGGGTGGGGAAGGTAACAAGGAAAAGATGACTGTTGGGTTTAAAATGGAAGATATGAATGGACTGGAACACTATTTAATACGAAAGGGACAACTAAACATGAGCAGCTTTGGAGGGGATGAAGGTA
This sequence comes from Delphinus delphis, assembly GCF_949987515.2. NCBI lineage: Eukaryota > Metazoa > Chordata > Mammalia > Artiodactyla > Delphinidae > Delphinus > Delphinus delphis. The sequence continues at coordinate 27,770,561 of NC_082700.1, forward strand.
GTAAAGTTTGAAATCATAAACCTGAGGTACATGTTAGTTATCTAGATAAAGGTGGTAAGTAGATGCTTCATTGATTTTGGGTCTGAAGGAGCTTATGAAACACATGATGTCTGGACAAAATATCTTGGGAACCGTTTTCTGTGTGTGTGTGTGTGTGAACTACATTTAAGATTAAGATCATAAGAGGTTCTCTATAGGAAGCACAGAAGAAGACAAGGACTGAAAACCAAAGTTGAGCTCCTCAGGTTTTAGATTTTACAGGTGGAGTAAAGAATGAAATATCAGTTAAAAAGTGGAGACATGTTGATGGGAGGTATGTAGAAGCTAAGGGAAAAAAGCATATCATGAAAGAGAGAATGGTCAAACGTTCCAAATGTTGAACGTTTAGCAACATGGAGATCACTATAAACTTTAAAAGGGCTTCAGCAGAGTTTGGGTAATGAAAGTCAGATTAGAATAACTTGCTAGAGAAATGAGAAAGTGTAGATAGCAAATGTAGATAATATTGTTCAGAGGTTTGGATAAGATGGAGAACCAAAAAATAGGATGGTAGCTAGTGCAGACTGTTGAAGCTTTATAGTACCCATCCATAATATGCATTCCACATAAATTCACAACCAGTTTAGAGGTAGACACAGGAGCTAAATAAATGGAATAATAATTATTATGAGACATTGTATTATTGGTAAATTTTAGGTTGGTTATATGGATAAGTTATGTATCCAAATGGACTTGGTAACATGCTTTGCCCAACTCATCCTCCAAAAAGGTTAAACTTTGAAAAAGAGCTCCTGAGGGCAAGTTTTAATTTTCTTTACAGACACCCTTACCCAGAACTGTTGCTTGGCCCCAGTAGGGATTGGGTGGGACAGCCACGTGCTCACAGCTAGTACTAGATTTCTGCACCCACTCAGAAAATCAAAACAAAGACAAGCTACCAGAAATACTACTTCGAGTAAGTATCCATGCCCACATCCATACTCAGTATTAAATACTTTTACCTGCTAGTCACAAATTTTGGCCATCCAGGGTTTAGTGATCTCCTTTGGGAGAAAAAAACAGAAGTCTATCTTGGCTATTCTACTATTACTTCCATCAGCTACTTTCAAAACACAAACAACTGCTTCATAGGTATTATTCTGGTTCCCAAAGTGGGCAGTGTAGAACCTTCTTCCAGAAAACAAATAGCACATTAAATTAACTTCAATCCCACCATGTATCCAAGACTGAAAATTTATTATTATCCATCCAAAATATCTCCAACCATGTTATTCAATTAGTTTGTTCAATTTTCTCCAATGAAATTAATGATATTAGTGATGCAATGCCAGCAATATAATAGTACCCTCCATTTGAGTAGACCCTTTGTTACCCTGAAGGAGGAAAAAATGTATTTCTCTGTCCTCCTCTGCTAACTGCCTCTTCTTCATTCTCTCAACACGCCTTACTTTTCCAGCCCAATCAATCTAAGACCAATGAGAACAAGCTTGTAGTCCCCCAAAGTCAAGCTTATAGACCTATCTTAGTGAGAAAGACTGTACATTGGGGGGACAAAAACATGTTTCCATAAAGGAGAAAAGACAGTTATTATAGGATTTGGGACAGGTGGCATGTAGGTGAACTCTAGCTGAAGCAGTGTTTGATAGGCTAAACACAGAGCTGGGCTTTGTGTAACAGGGTCAACGTGAGGTCTGGATTGGAAAGTGGACCCAGGATCCTGTTTCCATGGAAATGACAAAGTTAATTTAAATGTGGAATGTTGTGTCCAGAAAACTATTAGCTGCATCTCTGGACCTGGATTGAAAATTGAGGCTGGACTCAATACCAAATGACATAGATATCCAGGCAAGAGTGGCATGTTTAATTCTTAGTTATATTGTTTCAAACCACAACGTTTCTGATGGTATGATTTTCAGGAGACAGAGTTTCTCAGCGATTAAGAAATCAGTAGTCACTAAAGGAGGTGATTGTTATGACACTTTACAGCTGTAGCATATCCTCAGATACATATTGTTTCATGTTAACTTTGAGCTGGCCTTGTCTGTTATCCTAGCCTAATGAGTGAGAGAGCCAATTATAACTTTCTCAGTATGTGCTAATTTTAATTTTCTCGTTACTGATTTGTTACATATCAAGGTCTCTTTATTTGCCATTTTCTCAGTCTTGAATGATCTTGTCTCGCATATTCACATGTGTCATCACCCTTTACTTGTGTCAAATTTCATTGTCAGTGCTGTCTTCTCATCCTATCTAAAATTTCAACTTTCCCCGGAAACTTACCTTCTTCTCTGCATAACTTTTCTCCTTAGTCCTTATCACTATTCATTTACCTATTACAGGAAGTAGCCTCTAAAATGGCCCCCAAAGAGCCCCACCTCCTTGTACTCTTGCCCCCGTGTAATCGCCTCTCCTTTTTTTTTTAATTTTTAAAAATTATTATTATTATTATTATTTTTTGTGGTACGCGGGCCTCTCACTGTTGTGGCCTCTCCCGTTGCGGAGCACAGGCTCCGGATGCGCAGGCTCAGCGGCCATGGCTCACGGACCCAGCCGCTCGGCGGCATGTGGGATCTTCCCGGACCGGGGCACGAACCCGTGTCCCCTGCATCGGCAGGCGGACTCTCAACCACTGCGCCACCAGGGAAGCCCGGTATCACTTTTTTTAAATATATTTTTCATTCTCTGTTGGTAGTGAATAAATTTGAAAATGACAGTAATGTCCTTTATAAAAAGAAATCTTTAGTTTTGATGTAACTAAATCTATCATTTTTTGTCTTGTCATTTGTTCTGTAAAGGTTTTATGCCAGAAGTTTCTTTTCTGCCTCTAGGATACAATAAAGTTTGTTTTTTTTTTTTCAATTTCCTTTATTAACTTTACAGTTTATTCTTCAAAGTTAAATATTCAATCCATCTAAGTTCCATCCTTGTGTGTCACATTTGATTAAATTTCTTTTTCTCTATACGGAGAGCTAGGTTTCCTGATGCAATCTACTGAAATTCTCCATCTTTTTTCAATGATTTATGATAACACTTTATTGTATTTGAGAAGACCATCTATAAATGGTCTGTTTTCAGCTCTCTGTTCTTTCAATTGGTTTATCAGTGTGTTCTTACACATGCTAAATTTTAAAACATATGAGATGCTATAGTATACTATAGTAAGTCTTTATCTTCTTTTTAAAAAAATTACTGGGGTCTTTGTGCATTCTTATACTCTATATATTTTTGAGCAATTTTCAGGTTTCTCAAAAATAAAAATTTCTGAAGTCAGGATTGCATAAAATTTGCATGAATTTAAAAGTTAGAGGACAGAATTGAATACATCTGATAGAAAAGACAAATATCTAGAATATACAAAAAACTTCTTCAAATTAACAGCAAAGGTACTGAAACTGTAATAGAAAGTGTATAAAGAGTGTATATAGACACTTTACAGAATAAGAAACCCAAAGAGAGAATAAGCATATGAAGAAGTGCTCAAAATCTTTGGCATTTAAAAATGCTGATTAAAGGAAATTTGGGATATCATTTTATACCTCAATCACTGTCAAATTAGAATACTTTATAATTCCAAGTGTAAATGGGGTTGTGTGAAATTGTAAGATCCCCTTGGTCTTGGGAATATCTTTGAAATGCTTCAAGAAATTCAAATACAATATTTTGTGCTCAGAACAGAGTAAGTGTTCAATACACTGTGTTTATAACTGTGTTAGATAATCAAGCTCAAGAAAAATTACATCATATGAGGATGTGTCAACTTGAACAATAACACAACTCTTAACTTACCTTGCTCAATAAGGGTAATAAGGTATGCAAATATCTTAGATTTCCTAAAACACATATTAAGATAAATTATTGATTCATACCTCACACAGACAAAAGGGTATATACACATTAACTTTTTATAGACATAAACAATTTGAAGCAAGTGCACAATGCATAAATAGTACATATGAGATCTATTGCAATGTTTTCTATAAGCATTGAGGGAAACAGCACCAAGAAAAAAACACAGATTTAAATCTCTTAACTATGGTACTTTTTTTTTCTTTTCTTGCCTCTGATTTTTTCCCTTTGTTAGTTATTTATTAACTTTACACATTTCAGTATCATTTAAAAATAATTTTACACTTCACGGTACATTATTTTTGTATATGCAGCAACAAAACCCTAAATTCACTTATTTTAAAGTACCAAAAACAGTATCTTCTTTCTTCAACATGATAGACATTCATGTCATTATGAAGTGTGCAAGAGGCAGCAAGGAAATGAATATCAAAGTACAGATCAGAGTGATCTTGACTACGAGAAAAAAATGGACATGACAAGAAGACAACAGCTCAAACAGAAGGAGGGAACTATGTAAAAATCAAAGCAGTAATGAATTTCACTGGATACAATCAGCCCTTGTTATCAGTAGATGAATTGAAATCTCTGTTTTTCTTTACGGATAATACTAGAAATGAAAATGACAAGAGACAAATAAAACCTAGGTAGTATAGGGGAAAAGAACTACCCTGCAGTTTCTTGTGATGAATTCCATTTTATTTCAATGAATGTGTTCATGTGTTTTCAGTGAATTGTTTAATTTCCGAAAATTCTCTACAGTTACTGTGCTACCAAACTCCACAAATAATATTTATAATAATTATTTCCCCTAGTGTACAGAATCATTTCAAAGATATTTTAGTTATCTCTTAAACTAACTGAAGTAGTTAGGTCTGGCACATGTTATTATCAGCAAACCTACAATGTATTTAAAAAGTTAAGTTAGAAAGATCTAAATAAAGAACAAAAAAACTAGTTCTTCTTACTACATATGTTGTGTTGCTGTCATGACTACATTCTGATATGATATTGTTACAGAATTGATATTAGTCTAGGTAACTGAGCAGACACAAAATAAATCTTATTTAGAATTGCATGTTTAGTAAGAGAACAGTGATTATCATACTAAATCCGGTATCTTCTGACAGTTGGTGATGTTCTGTGAGGCAGTTCAAAAGAAAAGACAATCCTGTGTGTTTAATAAACATATATTTGGCTTTAGAACAGTTCTAGAATTATGTTATTATTTTTAAGACAAACAAAAATTAAAAGATGGTATAACATGTCAAGCATCATTTCTGTAAATACAGAATTAAAAGATTTTGGCTCTTTAGCACAATGAGTAAGAAAAATGAAGTTGGTGAGAGCACAGTTCTAGCAAAATGACAAGAGATTCAGAAATAAATTTTGAATATACCAGCAGATTAAAAGGCAAAACAATTTCTATATAAACAAGCAATATATTTTTAGGAATGACTCTGTGAGATTAAAAAAAAATGTCCTGCCATGGCTATTATTACAGGTGATCTATTAATTTTTCAATGTATTCCATATGTAAATCACTACTATATTTGTTATTGAGCTTTAAAATGGGTAAAAAACAAATAATGATACCAGGTTATATTCTTATCCTTCTATTTAATTTTCAATTTTCCCTTAAAAGAGTAAAGAGAATGGAGAAAAATGATGCAATATAATGGAACTTTTATAAATTAACTGTATTTTGTGTACCCTTATTTTGTGTATATATATATATATATATATACTTTGCTATTTTAACAATTTTTAAACATAAATTTTGTTTACCTTATTTACATTCACTACATTGTGCAACCATCACCACTATCTATTTCCAAAATATTTTTTTTACTTTAACAAAAACTCTGGAGCATATGAACAATAAAAAATAGAAAAAAATAGAGAACACTTCACAAATGTACATGTTATTCTTGCACAGGGACCATGCTAAGCTTCTCTGCATCATTGCATTTTTTGTATATGGGCTGCTGAAGCAAACATTGGAGTGTTTTTCTCTCAAAGTAATCCCATTTAGAGCTTCAGGAAATCCACCAAATGGAATGATGGCATTCCTTTGAATTAATACTAGGAAGAATTTGTATTTTGTATTTGAGCCCTGCCTTCTGTCTCCTTGATGGTCAACCTCACAAAGCTGTTTCTTTCCTCAGAAAGCCAGTACCGTAATACTGGCTTCTATTCCAGTCAGACAGCATGAGCCCTTGATCTGTAACAGCAGTGACAAATTTACTGAATACAAATTAATATGCATTAATTAGGTGCATTTTGTTATTTGACCAGAGAGAGAGAGAGAGAGAGAATCTTTATCATTGGCCTATGAAAAGACTTTTTTTAATTTAATGATTTTTTTTTTTACTTTTTTCTACACAAACCATTCAGTTTCTTCCATTCTCTTTCATTACAATAGGAAACCATAATTGTAATATACATATATATTATATATATATAATTTATTTATATATATAAGTATATATAATTTTTATGTTCCTAGATAAAGTACTGTTTGAATATTTTTATGTCTCATTTTGCTTCATTTTTCACTCAGCATTAGTTTCTTAGAGTTGATATATGTTGATATATGTATGTGGAATATATGTGATATAATTTATCCACTTTTCAAGTAATGGGTATCTAAGCTGCTTTTGCTGTTGAAAAATTTATATACACACTTTGTGTGAATATAAAAAATACTGACATATGCACATATATATATACATATAATAAACCGCTCTATATATTAAATATTTGTAGTTAAATTTTTTTTTTAAATGCTAAAACTGGGCTTCCCTGGTGGCGCAGTGGTTGAGAGTCCGCCTGCCGATGCAGGGGACGCGGGTTCATGCCCCGGTCCGGGAAGATCCTACATGCCGCCGCGGAGCGGCTGGGCCCGTGAGCCATGGCCGCTGAGCCTGTGAGTCCGGAGCCTGTGCTCCGCAACGGGAGAGGCTGCAGTGGTGAGAGGCCCGCATACCACACACACACACGAAAAAAAATTGCTAAAACTATATTTGAGGAAATTTGCTTAAAAGCTATGCAGAAAGATAAAAATGGAAAATATAAGTAATGTGATTCATAGGTCCAAAAACCTAATAGGAGGCTCTAGAAAAGAGAACAGAAAATATTGGGAGGAAAAAATGTTAAAGAAATAATAGAAAAATGGTTTAGAGATGAAAACCACATATTTATATTTAAAGGTTATACTGAATGATTAAAATGTAAAAAAAAAAAAACCAGAAATATCTGTTGAAATTTTAAATATTAAGAAAAAGGAAATCTTATGGGAAAAGAATCTTAAAAAGAGTGGATATATGTGTATATATATATATATATATATATATATATATAACTGATTCACTTTGCTGTACAGAAGAAACTAAAACATTGTAAATAAACTATATTCCAATATTTTTTTTAAAAAAAGGAATAAAGAGATCTTAAAAGTTCATGGACTGTTGTAAAAACAAAGTCATTTGCAAAAGAAAAGAAGTGGATTTAAATCAGATTATCTTTTGGTAAAGGCAGTTTCCTTGTGCATGTAGTCTTTTGGCCCCCAGTGGGCCACTTAAGACTGGGCTTTGTGTTTGCAACACTTTCTTATCAAGAGATAAAGAACCCGACACCACCTGGGCTGAGCTTATGATTTCAGGTGGGAATATTTTACCCTGTTTCAGGCTAAAGGAATGCTCTTTTGTCTTTGCTTGAAGAGTGTGCTCTGGTTGGCCCCTGACCGACACCACTGTTATATCTGTTCTCAGCGGGGAGAGCTCATGTAGACAAATTGCCCTGTGTTGGCCTCCAAGAGAGGCTGTGAATGAATACATTCATTTATTTTTCTTATCAGGGCCCTGCTTTTCAATCTTATCCTCTGCCAATACTCATCCCCCAGAAAACCACTTTTCCTTAAAACCAATCTTATATCTATCAAGCTATTTTCAAGTGACCAGGTGTAACACCTCCAACCCCCTAGAATCCTGAGCAACATTAAACTTCTCTCCACTCCATTTTAGCAATATAGTCACCAAGACACTTGCAAGGATCTTAACTTGTTCCATTTGTAAAATTTGAATTGTGGAACTGTACTTTCTGACTAAACCTCCATATTGGGGGCATCACCCTACTTCATAGTATACTGGAAATTGAATGGGCTTTGAAGTTTAAATATGAGTGAGTTTCTGAATAAAATTTAAACTTTGAGCATCAGTTTTCTCTCATTTAAAATGAAAAAAAAAATGCTGTTTATCCCACAGAGTTTTTTTCAAATATATGTTTAAATATATCTTTGACTATAGTATATTAATTTTCATTATTGCAGAAAGCAGTTGATTAGATGTTTCTGTACTTTGAAAGAAAGAGTCAACAAGATGGAAATACTACTTTTGGCTCTACACACCAGGTATAGCTATATATTAAGTCATATTTATGTCCTTCATTTCTATCGCAGAGAAAGAGAAGAATTCTCTCATTTTATGAATATCTCATTAAATGTTTTTTTTAATTTCTTTTTGCTTATAAGGGACTAGAGTCAAGATAATCATTTCTTTTTTTTTTTTTTTTGCATTTTTATTCCCTCACCAGTTTGTGAGATGAGGAGAAGAATAGGGTTAATAACCAATTAGAATCAAGAAGGGTGTGAATGGAAGATGTTCAGTCCTTGTGGACAAAATGGACCCATGCGATAGATAATTATTTTGACCCTACAGAGGTAGTTATGTTTTGACATTTTCTTACATATGATTTTCAAAAAGGTAAATAACTTGTCAACACAAAAAGCAGCTAGCATTTTTTTCTGAGGCTAATTTCATAATTATTAAAATTATTATTTGAAGAAAGAAGTTAATAAAACCATGCATGTAACAATTGAAGTTTTTGTCACCAAAATGCAAGTAACTTTATGGACCATTTTACCATAATTGTCAGAAGAGAAGGAGAACACAGAAACTAAATTAATGGCTTTATATTTTAGGAGGAAGTCAAGCAGCTTCATTACAAGATGACCATAAGAAATTTTACATGATCAATATGGAAAGTGAATGGGAAATTTGGTAACACATTTGCACTGCTTGCATCTTTAAAGTTTTTAATAATGTAATTAATGTCAACATCAATCCATAGATTAATCTAAAATACTTATTTTTTGGTCAATATTAGTAATTATTTTTACCCCATTTAAAAAATGAGCTCATTCTCAAGGCTGTTGGACTTTGCAATATAGCTTTAAACAAAGCAACAGATGATTTCTGGTGATTTAGCTGGAAATTTGTCTCTAAATGTGTCCTCCACTTGTACAACACACAATTTTCCAATATGTTCTTCAGCTACTAAAGCTGAATATAGAAAGACAACAGATTTTCATTTTATATTGTCACATTTGATTCAAGTCTTAACTGAAACTCTGACATACACATCAGTAATTATTGTTTCCCCTATTTGAAAGTAGGCAGACTTCAGAAGACTTTTTTCTTTCTTCTGTCTTTCCTTTTTTGTCTTTGTATTAAAAGTTTCAGTGTTTTCTCAGACAATGTTTGTGTGCCACCAATGTAGCACTTTGTTTTATTGGCAAGAAACAGGTGACATTACCTGGAATACGTAGAACAAAGGATTGGTGAAAGTGCCTAATAAAATAAGTTTAACCAATATTTGCAAAGACATCCAAAATGATTTAGAATCCTTGCCTTGCATTAATAGTTCAGACAAACCAAGCGCAAATCAGAAACAATCAAATTGGTATACTAGGGAACATAGGGATAGTTGCTGCAACCACAAGTATGTGTAAAATATGTATTTTTTGGTGTTATAAGCCTTTATAAGCCTCAATTAAAATTATTTTTAAAAAGTTACTTAAGATTGTCCTGTTTCATATAATTTAAAATTGTTGGAAATGTATCATATGGTGAATATCACATGAGGCTCTTGATAAACATTATTATTCTAATTTATTTGAAATTAAGCATGATTTCTATAGTAACATACATGAATTTAATTAGGAATTGAATAATGATTATGTTATATCACTAGTAGATTAAGATTTATTTTACTGCAATTCTGAGGAAAGTAATAAATAAAGGTCAATCAACCACTGATGAGATAAAACTTTATGCCATATAAAACCCAGCCTATATGCAGCTCTCCAGAATGAATGAAATAGGTTGATGGCTGAGTGAAACAGTAAGCAAGGCAGATTCACAATTTAGTAAAGATGTCTTTCTTCCCAGAATACAAGAATCTGAACCTAGGAACCTCATAGCCACCCACATTGGAAAGCAATATTTCTACTGAAATGGAATGAAGAAAAAAATAGTCTTCTTAATGTAGCACTTTTATATAATTTGAGTTAACTGGTTGATTAAATATTTTTACTTTATACTAGCATTTTGTTCTTTTATTTTTTACTATAGACAGAAATACAGTTGGAGAATTTTTGTTTCAAAGTCAATAGAGATGCTTGTTATATTAGCTTCTAGTTTTACTCTAGATCAATAAATATGCCATCTTTCATTATATTTAATTTATTATCATATGTGTGTGTTAGTATAAGCATCAAAATTATTAACCTATAGATACTAGGATTGGAGAAAGTAGTGGTCTTTCCTGCTTTAAGAAATTTCTGGAAGTTCTAATAGTCTCTTTTCAATATGTTTCTGTAGAGAAAATTTGATAAGCTAGTTCTTTATGTAATATACACAATGTTTGCTTAATTTACAGTCACTTCATTTTAAATAAAGACTGCTTAGATTCTCAGTCTCAGTCAATGTTAGGCTATGAAACCCTGACTGTTAGCTTGGCTCAGTGTCCATGGAAACAAATCCCGGATTCCACAATAGCAACAGGATTTAGATGGCACTCTTCCCACAGTGTATCACTTTGGACTAAATAATATTCTGTAACATAACAGAAAAAAGCTAAAGTACCAAACCACTTAAATCTGTGTTTGAAAGGATAGAATTCAATTTATGCTGAAAATATAACAGTAACTCATTTCCAAATGACAGAAAGAAAGCAGCAGGCATCAGATAAGTTTATTGCTATTTGTGTGAACTATCAGGAAAGAAAGAGAATTACCCAGTTGAGCATACTGAGGCTTATTATCACATACAAATCATAAAATTCAATACAGAAAAGTGGTCAGGATCATATGCCCCCCAAAAATAAATCTGAAAGGAAGCAAGATGTGTGCCTTCTATCCAGACCAGTTAAATTTTAAGGGCCTCTTTATTAATTGCTCTTTGTTCTTACACAAACATGAATGCACACACATGTACAATCACTTGCCAATCAAGTCAGATTAAATATGTTAAAATATGACATATTAAAGCTGTCATATTATAATTTCCCTTGTCATAATCTTTTAAGGATCTCTTTTGTTTATTAGGTAAAAGAAAAAAAAATAGCTATGTCACTAGAAGCCTTCAAAGTTCAGACTCACTTTTATTTTGTTTTATTTTTCAAAATTATTGACTATTCATGTGTATGGATCAATAACTTTCTTGAAAGTCTATGTAAAGACAAGCTTAGAATTCAGATACAGTTTACATTGATTGAGTAACAATCATGTCCTGGGGTAGATATTTTAACATATCACCAACTCTCACAACAATCCTACAAAATCAGAATAATGGTTCAGCCATTGAAATACTAGAAGACAGGAGAAGAAACTAGTCCTTATATCTCCTAAGTTAGTTTTTTTTTGTTTTTTTTTTGCCATTTAAAGTCCTTTTGCCTTTTGCTTTCAACCCTGGATTAGATTATTTCATTATTCATAAGAAATCTAACAAAATGTATTCTTAGAAAAAAAATCGAAGAAAATGTCATTTAAATTAGGACAGTGTTCTAGTCTTAAAAGGCTAATGTTTCATGTGAGGTAGTTTCGATTTTGTAGAAATTAAGAATATTACATTATATTTGCTATTTTGTGATTGATGAGTCTGTGGATTATTTATTATTTCCTATAAACTATTTGACTCAGTTTTATCATTTTCTGCAATTAGCAGAAAAATGTGTCATATGTACCTAAGGCAAAATTCATTTTTTTTCCATCTCCTCAGGTAAAATAAAATTTCAGCCTTAATGAGTAACTATTTGAAATACTAATTTATGTGTAAATATAAGCACTCTAATAATTATCTTAAGTAATTACTTAAAGAAGAAATATAAGAAAATATAGAAATGACAAATAAGCATATGAAAAGATCCCCCACATCATATGTCATTAGGGAAATGAAAATTAAAACAATAAGATTCCAATATACAGCTATTAGAATGGCCAAACTCCAGAACATGGACAACACAAATGCTAGTGAGGAGATGGAGCAAAAGGGACTCTCATTTATTGCTGGTGGGAATGCAAAATGGTACACCCACTTTGGAACCCAACAATCGCATTCCTTGGTATTTACTCAAAGAGTTAGAAACTTTTACCCAAAGAGTTAGAAACTTTTATGTTCACATAAAAATCTGCACATGGATGTTCATAGCCATTTATTCATGGTTTCCAAAACTTGGGAGAAACCAAGATGTCCTTCAGTATTGGATACATAAACTGGTATATCCAGACAATGGAACATTATTCAGCACTCAAAAGAAATGAGCTATGAAGCCAGGAAAAGTCATGGAGGAAAATTAAATTATTATTACTAAGTGAAAGAAACCAAACTGGAAAGGCTCAATATTTTATGATTCCAACTATATGACATTCTGGAAAAAGCATAACTACAGAGGAAATTTTGTAAAAAACAATGGCTATGGGGTGATGGGGAGACATAGATGAATAGAGTACAGAGGATATTTTAGGGCAGTGAAAATATTTTGTATGATATTTTAATAAAGACTTGTCCAAACCTATAGAAGGTACAACACCAAGAAGGAATCCTAATTTAAACTATGGATTTGGGATGCTTATGATGTGTCAAGGTAGGTTCATCCTTCATAAAAAATGTACCATTCTGATGAGGGATACTGATAGTGGGGGAGACTATGCAGGTGTGGGGGCAGTGGGTGTGTGGGAAATCTCTTACCTTCCTCTCAATTTTACTATAAATCTAAAACTGCTCTATAAAATAGTCTTGAAATTTAAAAAAAAATAATTGTTTTTATCTTTCAATAAAACAAACATTTCTTCCTGACTTTACCAGCTAAATAAATTAACAACTTAACACTTGCCTTCTCTGTAAGATCTACCTGCTAGAACGTCACTGAGCATAGAATTACCATTCACCTTATTTAGGATGTATTCTGAAGTGGATTTACTAGAGCTCAAATTGTTCTGAAAAAGTAAATAAAATAAAAAGGAAAAAAAAGGTGGAGACAGCCTTGTGTATTTTCATGTTTTTAGTCCTCAGATGAATCATATTTAAGTTGTCAGATACTCCTTATTCAGTAGTTGAAGAGACATTTTATAGAAAATAGGAAAGTCTATGGAGAATGGAGGAGTAAAAGTTAGAAATTTTATTTTCCAAAGCCAAGAATGAGACACAGTTTTGCATTTATTAAATATTCATGTTCTTTCCTAGAAACATAAATAGAAATCTCCTCTTCAATATTCAACATACTCTCACACTGTTAACTTATCCTAATTTTATAATAAAAGCACAGACCTCTAAATTACATAGCCATTTATAATTACCTCTAAATAAAAATGCATATTTTGCCCATTATTACTTCTGCACTCTCACTGGAATTCCCTTAAATACCCCACCATTAACTTAAAATATGTCCAAAACTGACACCTTGCATTCTTTTACATTTTTCCCAATCCCAGTCCCTTAGACAATACCTGACATTTGGTGTTTGTGGTTTTAGATAATCTATTGTATAATCTACTGTATAATTTATAGTATCCAGACTTTGTTTAATAAATATTTTAAATCTAAGCTATTATTAAAATGTGGGACACTTTGATTGACATTGCCTATTCATTTAAAATATGATGGCATCTTTTTTGAGAGATTGTATTTCTTTTAGAATTGACACATTTTCCAAGTAACTTTTTTGCATGTTGTCAATTGCAGCCTTCTTTGATTATAACATTAATCTAGCATAATTAAGAGGACGACTTGATTTCTACTTGCTATACCATCTTTGACTTGGCTACCCCAGGTGATCCTCAAATTTTGCATTACCTATAAAGTTCTAGAACTGTATTAAAATGCCATGCCTGGAGACAAAGTTACCAGAAGGAGTTTTCAAGTCTGTTTTCTACAGATTGTTAGCTGAAGTCAATTGACACAGATCTCTCATTTCTTTGGTTTGAAATGTGCCATTATGAGCGATTGTTCTAGTTGCTGTTTTGTACCTGCTTTGTGGAACTCAGCACTGCTTATTGACATACTTTCCTTGGGTAAATTCTACACTTCAAGCAGATCTCTTGTCCCTGACTAGGTTCATGATTTAGCCTCAATGCACTTTTTTTTAAGTATATGAAGCATTTTAAAAGTATTAATGTTCAAGTTTAATACAAATGTTTAGGTCATTTAAGATATAAAGCTGAGAAAGATGCCAACATAAAGATTTCAGAAAAAAATATATCTGGTATTTAAACTTCATGCAGTACTGTATTTCATAGTGAATTTAATTTTAGCAACATTTTACCCAAAATAATAAGCAAAGGTAAATCTCAGCCTGAATAATTAAATGAAATATCAGACTATATTTATGCATGAATGTATAATCAAGCGATCTTAAAAGGATATAGAGGTGAATAGCCCATTGTATAGATGTTATAGGTTCCTTTTTTGTTAATTTCTATATAGTTCATTCAGAAGTGAAAATGGGCCAGGGTCAGTAAGATGCAGCTTTATAATAGTCACATACCTTAAGTGTGGCATCTGAACTTATTTTGTGTGCGTGTGTGAGCTTGAAGCAATTACAATAAATATCAAAGAAACTTAGATACAATTTGTAATATCTTGCCCCAAAGTTTGTACTAAACAGCAGTTTTTGATGTTACTGTGTTACATTCATTTGCATAAATATTATTTTGCTAGACAAGAGGAAAAAGTTTCAAAAAAGATTGCAGAAGAATATGCTCACCCTCATATGGTTTGAGTATGAACGAAGAACTAACAAACCTCATCATCTCCGTATTCATTATGATACTAAGCTGGATTTTCATACCAATAATTAATAAAATATTGTGTCTGGGAGTATAAGATTAGGGATTGGGTAACAGTGGGAAAAAACTATTTAATGAGAAGAAAAGTTCTGTCTTATGAGAAATGGAAAGCTATACATGACTTTTATTTATTAAAGGTATGTAATAAAATGTTTGGTTTATTAACATTTCACTGAAAAAAAACTGAACAAATGAATTAAAGTAAAATATATATACAATTACACCATAGTGACTAGAATTTCTAATATAGTAAAGTGACTTTTTTTTTTTTAAGTTTCTGTAATATAAATGTTGCCCTTCCTCTCTGGGAAGGAAATCTCATGCTGCATTAATACATTCTTGGAGAACAAGGTTTTAGTATTAACAATACGCCATTCTAGCATTTTTTAAAGATTAATAGAAAGATTTGGAAAAAGGGTTATGCACCAACTCCAGAATTGCTATTATGAAGAAGAAACCTTTAATACAATTCTTTGGTGTGTATGTCACTAGAAAAAACAAAGTTTATATAACCATGCTTTTATTTCTTAATTTGAATTTGTAAACTAGTTTTTCAGGTCCTCAGATTTTGACATCTTGTACTTCATAATGATTCTAGTAAAGTTTGAAAAGATGTTATCTATATTTTCACCAAATATGTGGTACTGTGATTCTTATTTTTTTATTTAATGTAGGAGAGATCTATGAGATTATATATAAATCATTTCAATTGCTTGAGAAATGGAAGTTTTAAAACTAAAATGTACCTTCACCTCTAGGATGTGAAGAGGTCATTTTAAGGTAGTTTTATGCCAAACAAATTGAGTATATGAGGGTAATCAGACTTATGGTTTTCATAATTAAAGGCAAGAATACCAGATACATCCTATTGATTATTTGAAAGGAAGATTTGAGTTTTAGCCATAAACATTTTTAAATTATGTGACAATACATAGCCTCTTAATTTTTCTTTGTGTACAATATACTTTTACATAATAACTAAATTGATTATTGAAGAAACAAAATCATTAAACATCAAATATATTTATAATTTCCTCATTTGTAAATATATTGTCATCAGTATCATAATCACCTTTACATCATCATCTTTTCTCAGAGATATTTCTTTCTGGTGTATGTGTGCATGTGTGTATATTGGGTGTCTGTGTGTTAAAACAGGAAAATACTAATTACATAGGTAAATAGGTATATAAATGTGCATATCATATAATGTGTGTATATATAGAATTGTACATTTATACACATGGATATGGTTTATATATGTGTGGGTAAATATGTATATGCATATATGTATTTTTATATGTATGTTTATTTATTTAATTAAGAATACAGCACACAGATTTGTCATGTTCCACAAATGATAGAGTTGTAGAAAATATGTGAAATACTGAAAACTTAAAAAAGTAATTACCTTTAGAATATAGAGTTCATATAAATCATTTAGAGGAAAACTTTATAAGTGTATGAAAAGATGTTCCAAATTGCTAATAATCAAACACATATTCAAATCTCAATTTAACAAAACTACTCATTACTTCCCAGATTTAAAAATGTGTCAAAAAAGAGTAAGAATTCATGAGTAGATAGAACAATTAAAACTTTTATACACTGCTGGTACATCAATTTTTATTTCCACTTTAAGACAAAGTTAGAAATACTCAGTAAAATGAAGAGGTTCACATCATTTAACACAGTAATTTGGTTCTTATTTATATACTTAAGAGGTACTTATGTATATACACAAGCAACACATACAAAAATAATTTTTTGTACTTGCAAATGCTGAAAATAATCCCAATATTTACCACCTGGATAATGGATTTATAAATATCTATATATTTGAATAAAATAATGCTATACAGAAGTGAAAATTAACAGAAGCTATATATACTTGGATAAATATTACAAAGATACTGATTATAAAATTATGTATTATAAAGGTGAGTTATACAATACCATAGAGATGACTTTTAAAACTTTTGAAATTAATAACTTTTCAATATAAACACACATAATAAAATGATAAACTATAGGTGTTATGAGATCTTATTTCAAAATGATGCTTTTTTCTGGGTGGGAAAGAAGGAGAGAATGTGATTATGGAATGATACACAAGAAAATAAAACTTGTGTATCAACTCACCCTAGTGAGTTTTGGTTATGGAAACACTCATATTATTTCCTTTTTACTTTGGTATATCAAAAATATGTATTTTAATAAAAAAGGAGAAAGTGGGAGAACCTTCCACATTAAAGGCACAAAGCAGCCAACCTTACGATGAATAAAATATAAAAAAAGTTGTGGAGAACAAATTTGACAGTTTTCACAATACACTTGTTACAGGAAAAAAAAATGATGAAGAAAATAGCAAAATAAAATGTGAAAGAAATAAAAAAGCAAAAATGAGAATGCAAATAAAGAGTATGTATAGATAAATATATATTTATATACAATATATAATAAATACTATTGTTTTGAATGAAATTAAACAGAAAAAAATGTCTTTAAAAACAATACCAGGAGTATAGAAACTAAAATGTATATAGTGGTATCATTGGTATCAATAGATTTTTTAGGAGTGTGGTTTTAGGCCCCAAATTTGCAATTCCACATTACAGCTCATCTAATACAAGCAACACAAAGTCATTTTGAGATTCCAGAATTTAGGAAATATGTTGAACGATACGCTTTCTTGGATGACTATAAGAAAAAAGATTAAATGAGTAAACACACACACATACAGGTGTACACTCGATAATCAGAAATTTATTGTATAACCCTTTTTAGACATTTAAGTATCTTACTTGGCTTGACTGGTAAGGAATTTTTTGAGAGTTTTGTGAATTATATACATAATTGGAAAGTGGATTAGAGCTAGAACTTTCAGACATGGGCAGATAGACTGAAGGGGACTTGGTGAAATGAAAAGCACTAGTATTTACAGAAAAGATGGGGAAGGTAGCTTGAAAGGATATCATGAGGGATCCTGTGATCTAGGCTAAGAGGCTTGGACTGTATGCCATGAGGAACTAAAAGCTGTCCATCAGTGGTTCTGGAAGAGAAACATACACACCGGGGAAAATAATATTTTCAAGAAATTACCTAATCCTAGTATTTATCCTCAATGTGTAAGTTAGATATATGTGTAAATATTATTTTATTCCACCAAATGTTTTGAGGTTGTGAAAAAGACTGTGAGAAAATATGACAGAAATTTGTTTAAAAATAAGAGTCATCACTGAGGAAACATCTAAGAGAGAGAAAACATCACAGGGATAAAAGGGCACGAAGCTACTCTGGGATCTAGGTTAAGGGAGAGACTCCAGAGGAATCTCTGGAATGTCAAAGTGACTTCTGGGTATGATTACATAGGATATTTAATATCCTTATACTTAAGGTAGAAGTAAAAATTTTATTTAATATAACTATTGATTGAATGAGATCTGGGTTGAAATTACAAGGAAAGTTTGGGGCTCCTAGTAGAACTTTGTTTCATTTGCTTACAAATCATGATTCCTGCAAAAGAACCACTTAAAATGAGCAAGGAAATTCACAGTAAAGGAAAATAGTAAATGAAGTCACAATATTTGAAATATGGGCATGTGGCTAATTCTCAAATTAAATGATTATAAGGAGGCTGCATTTCTAAGATTCTAGAAAAAAAATATTATTCAAGAAAGCCATACATTTCTGTAATGACTTCTACTATATCTCAATAAGAGACCACAATAGTACTTTCTATTTCTGGCATCAAATTAAGTGGATACTTAATTCACTTAATCAAAATTTTCATCCACAAACATGATTTTATGCTATGGAATATGGGTTCTTAAAGATCCTTGTAATATTTCATTGAGCATTCCTATTTAATACAAATATCTGCAAAGGAAGTATGTTAATGAGTTTCCTTAAGTTGCTATAAATAGGTGAATCAAAGAGGTTTATTCATCTGTTGTACTTACTTTATGAAGAAATATTTTAGAGTTAAAACCAATTAAATTTTCAGTAGCTTATCACAGAAATTATATGAAGCATCAGGCCAGTCTGTAATGACTTTGCTAAGGGAGTGCTTAGAATATTTCCAACAGAGTTCTATTACCTGGATTATACTATCACTGTGTTAAACCGTGGATCAGGGCAATGCATTTTTTTTTTTAATTTGGGTACTTAATTGTTCGTTAATTTAATTATATTAATATTTTAATTTTCATTCTATTCATTTATGACATACTAATTTCAATAATGTATTTTGTTCAGAAAATGCTCAGTGATACAGCAGGGATACTTAATAATTTATCCTTAGAAAAGCAAAAAGAGATTAAGGATCAGCCTTTTCTAAATAGATGTTGCTTGCTCCAATATATTTCTCAACCGCAATCATGTTTATTGTTAACAATCAAGTTATTGCTTTTATTTATTTATAGCTATAGTTAGCATAAGATAAAACACTATATGTAATTTCTTCATAAATCAAACTGTCAGAAAACAAATGTGCCCCCTGTAAACATTTGCTAAGCTGATGAAGAGCATCGTCTATTGGTTACGCTGGGATGTGGTGTAGTTTGGGGGATAGCTAGTTCTTCATAGGCTTTGCTGTGAGTGCTGAGGAAAAATGGAACCATTCTAAGAAAGTGTGACATCCATATATCTAGACCATTGTTTCTTAAAGTGAAGAAATAGAGGACAAATGAAAATTCCTGGTTAGTGTGACACATATTCCCACATAATAGTGCATAGACATGATTTGAGTTACCTCTATTTTTTTTCCTGGCACTGTTATTGAATTTCTCATAGGCCTATCATTATGCACACATTGCTAGGAAAAAAATCTATTAATCCAGTGCATCAGTACAAGAAAACAAATAAGTTACTGTCACTTTTCCCTTTATAATGTCACATAAGCCTGTCTTGTAATGAGTAATAATTTACAGAAAAAGCGTTTCAGTAGAAATGATCTGTGATACTATGGATACACTTATCTATGTTCATGTGTTAAAGCAAAACACATTAATATGTGTCTTATTTCAAACTTATAAAACAAGGGAGGCTAACTCTGCTATCAAACCCAATAACTTCTTGTACTTCACCCTTTCTTTTATTTTTTTTTTACTGTGGTAAAAACACTAAAAATAATATCTACCCTCTTAAATTTTTAAGTGTACAATAGAGTCTAGTCAACTCTAGGCACTATGTTTATTGTACAGCAGTTCTCTAGAATATATATCTCTTACATAACTGAAACTTTAAACCATACTTGTAGAAAAACTCCCCTCCCCACCCCACCCCCACTCCTGGAAACCACCATTCTACTCTGCTTCTATGAGTTTGACTATTTTAGATATCTCATATAAGTGGAATCACACAGTATTTGTTCTTCTGTGACTGACTTACTTCACTTAATATATGTTCTCCAGGTTCATCCATTTTGTTTCATTTGGCAGGATTTTCTTCTTTCTTAAGGTTGAATAATATTCCATTGTAGGTATATACCACATTTTCTTTATCCATTTATCTGTCAGTAGACATTTATGTTGTTTCTATTATTTTTGACTCTGCCAACAGGTATATGAAAGAGTGCTCAACATTGGTAATCATCAGAGAAATGCAAATCAAAATCACAGTGAGAGATCACCTCACACTTGCTAGTGTGGTTATCATGAAAAAACAAAAGGTAAATGTTGACAAGGATGTGGAGAAATTGGAAGACTTGTACACTGTTGATGGTGCCAACTAAAAATTGGCACTTGCCAGCTGCCTTTACAAGGATTAAATCACATGCTGCTGCAGCCTCTGACCTTCAACAACCCCTGAAAGGATTTCAGGGTGGAGACCAGGAATGAGGCACTCTGTACTCTAGAAATGTCCATGCAATCCCTGGTCCATATTGATTTTAAGAGACTGTGACAGTATCAAGATTTTATTTCTCCTAGAAGTATAAAAAGAAAAAAAAAAAGAAGAAGAAGAAGCTAGCATCATCTGTTGAAAGAGAGTCAGCATCAGAAATGGGAGACAAAACCTGCTATGAATTTACTCCAGAAGTCAAAGTTCTATTGAATCCCTATGACTCACAGCATATGTCCAAAATAAGTGGCAGACACAGATGTTCACCACTCCTCCTAAACTTTAGAGCCCATATCATTTTTTTTTGAGGGAAAGACAACCCAATATCTTTCAATCTCATGCCCAAAGTGAGGTGAATCCACAAAATATTTAGCACCTCTGATTTTGCTACAGTCATTAATTTGTCACATAGTTTCATTTATAAGAGGAACTAAGAATTGACTTTTGTCTGCTTTCTCAGTACTTTTTAGCTAATTGTGATGATAAACATGTCATTATCAGTAGTATTTATGAAGTGCTCTGTTATACAGTCATAAGGTTACATATACGACATGTCTGAATGTTGAAACACAGTAACTCATCAATGTACATTGATTGTGACAATGTTAAGCTACCTGAAGTCTGTGCTCTTGAAAGAGAGTAAAGGTTCAGGAATCCCTCTCCCACCCTTTTTTTTAAATTTTTCTCTCTGAGAAAAGGTTTAATTCAAAGAATCACCTTCCCATAGGACTAGATAAATTCAGTTTATCTATGACAAGACAAGACACAGACCATCTAAATTCTTTGCCTTCTAGGTGATTAGTTGAACTGTTGATACTCACTGACCAACCTCCACAAAATAGCTGCAAATTTGACTTGATCAAAGTTTAGTTAAGCTTTTTTCCTTCCCCTCAGTCTCCTCAACATCGACCAACCCTCAATCTGGTCAACAGTGGAATATGGAGCAACCCCTCCTCAAGGGCACTCTTGAAAATAGGCTGACCTCAGGGAAAGAACTCCACTACTCAATTGTCAGACCATGTCCCTGGCCCTTCCCACTCCATAATGCCTGGTTCTCATTTATACCTCCCTAGAAAAGAAAATTCCTTTCTGCCTTACTCTTGAAACTTGTAGATCTTATGGTCAGAGCACTCTCCCTATTGTAAGCCACCCTCCCTTACTGTGATAATATTTTAAATAAAGTCTCACCTTACCTAAGTTCAGATTTGGGATTTTTGGCAATCTCTTTCTCTCAGAATATCTTTATTGTAATTAGTTCAATAAATAATTACAGACCTGTACATTTTTTCAAGGTAAAATTCAGAGAATCACATCAAGTCTGTCAATCTAGTTTCATACCATTTAACAACATTTTTTTTTGCTATCTTTATTTAAGAATATCAATTTACTCAGATATTGGTAGTTATGGATATAAATTTGACATTTTTGAGACATAAGAAAGGCAATTTTTTGATCTGATAAATCTGTAAGCACTCTTGAGGCTATCTAGTCAGAACAGCTATTATATAATTCTATATAAGTAGAACATCTCCTACTTAAAAGCAAAGGTCAAATAAAAGCAAAATAATGAATATGTATATATAATCTCCCTTGATATAGATGGATAAATAATACATATGTACACATAATATATACCATGCATGTACCTAATATATACATACATATTTGTAAGTATAATACTTATGTACCATTCATATGTTGAAACCTTAAGCCCTAACATGACTTTATTTTGAGATAAGGACCTTAAAGAGGTAATTAAGGCTAACTGAGATCATATGAGTAGGCCCTAATCCAATATGATTAATGTCTTTATAAGGAGAGGAAGAGACACCAGGGATAGGTGTGCACAGAGAAAAGGCCACATGAGGACACGACGTGTTGAGAAGGCAGCCATATGCAAACGAAGGAGAGAGGCCTCAAGAGAAATCAAATCTTCCTTCACCTTGATCTTGGACTTCCAGTTTCCAGAACTGTAGAAAATAAATGTTTGTTGTTTAAGCCACTCATTGTGAAGTATTTTGTTATGTAATGATATAGTACCTCTCTTGAATCTTAACTTGAGGTAAACTCTCCTTCGACATCATTCATTTGTGAAAGAATTCATTTCTTTTTACAAGAAACTCTATTGAGGGTTGTATCAGAACTTTTGTTCTGATAGGAATGGGAGAAGCAGCATCCTTTGATACAATTCTCCTACTCTGCAGCACATTGCCAACATTCAAATACCAGTGTTATCATCATTTACTGGATGACCTTCAACAAGTCACTTAATCTCACTGTGCCTCAGTTCTACATATGTGAAATGGTGATAATAATAGTACCTAATGCATAAAGTTATTATAAACATTTATAAGATGATTCCCATAAAGAAATTAGAACACACTGTTCCTAGCACTTAAAATTTCCTCACTGAATCTTAGCTCTCCCTTCCTTCTTCCACCTTCTCCCCTTCTTTTTGTTTTTGTTTCTGTTTCCCACTCCCCTTCCAAGGATTTTTCATCATTAAATTCTCAGTTTAAGCAGATGGTCATTATGCTTTGAGAAGTAAAGTAAATGTTCTTTATTTTTATTTCCACACATTTCCAATAAGTTGTTTACATAGAAATAAAAGCAGGTAAGAAATGTAGTAATAATGTTCTCCCTAACATTGTATATCTTAAACTTACAAAATGTTATATGTCAATGACATCTCAATAAATCTGGAAGAAAAAAAAACTTAAAAAACGATTCCAGTCAACTATGAATCATAAAAAACATATTGTTTTTGGTAAGGATTGAAAATATAATAATAATAATAATGTTCTCCCTAACCCATTTGTAACTGAGCCTGTGTTTTTTCTATGATATAAAACAAAAAATAAGCAAAGATTCAGTATTGGCATTTTATGAACTTTTTTATCTCCAGGAAATACTACCTCCTCAACAGCTTCAATGTATGATGTTAGAACAATCTTTTCCCCAAAATCACATCCAAGTAGGTACACCAATATTATGAGTCATTTTTTACAGTCAGCCCAGCCCTGTGGTTTAATAGAGAGGCTAAAGAAGATAAAGGTCATGTACTAAATTGCATCAGATGAAAACTACATGCACTCAAAAATCTTTCTTGGCAACACCTATCTGAAAGTTGTCACTGAATTTTGCTACTCAGCAGGATGCTGTCACAGAATTTATTAATAGACAAGAATCAGAGAAGGGGATCAAAAATCTCAGCATGTCCTTTGGAAGGCCAACATTCTGACATCCATGTTATATTAAACTCCAAACAAAGCTAAAGATTTACAGAAGGATGATGACACTCGCTCTTACATGCATGAAACTCAGATTTGCCATAGCAGCCTTATCCTCTAGGAATTTTCTCAGTATGCTATAGATAATCTTAAGTGGTAAGGCAGCATCAGCTGTAAAGACATCAGAAATTAGAGTTCAGCATTAGTGTTTCTAATTTTGCTGGGCTGAAAAATTTAAAAAGAAGGAAAGAAATTGGAAGAAAAAAATACATGCTGTGGTAAACTCTGAAAAGCAAAACGGAAGGGGTGTGTGTACAGCAGACAACTGAAATGCCTTGGGAAGTAATACATGTTGTTGTTGACTGAAAACTTGGACAGAAGCTGTTATTGTGGAGCATGTGGAAATGGAGTGGTTCCCTTTTAGTAAAATATACAAAAAAAAAAAATAAACCGAAAGAAACCAACTAAACTAAATACGTTTATAAGCACAGCAACAAGCCAAAATGCAATCAATGAGTGATGTCTATTGTTAAACACATTATAGCTTTCAATCACATATAAGGTAGCTTCTGTTCAATTAAATTCAGAAAAAAATTACACGATAGAAATAGCAGTTTTCAATATTAATATAAAACTAGACAGAAATACATAAAAGCGTAATTAAATTATAAAGCTGATAAAAAAAGGTCTAGTTTTATACAACTAAGAAAAGTGTTTTATTTAGATAAGCTTTTGCATTTTACTATTACCAAGTAGGCAGTATTGGTCAGTATATTTTTAATCATAAGTATGACAGCTAAAGCTAATATCTGTCCTTATATTAAATATAATCACATTCAAGTATTATGAAGAAATTTGCAAGGTCCATTTTATGAGTGATTTTTACTTAGCCAAAATTGAAAGTAGTATTCTGTTTTTTGTTTGTTTGTTTTTTGCTTTGATATTTGCAGTAATGTAAAGATTTTAAAGAAAACAAAATCTCAGCCAATTAAAACAAGTAAAACTCTACCTGTTTATAAAATAATGCTAATGAAATAATACATAAAACTACAACATACTTAAATGATTTTTTTCCCTGTTCTCAATCAGAAATATAGTGAAGGTGTTGAGTCCTTCATCTATTTTTGCTCTTTATTAGCTTTTTCTCTAGGGGGGAAAAAAATTACCTTCTCTGGGTTTCTGTACTTCTGAGTACAGTTCCTATACTTCTAAGAAAGTATTGGGTTGGCCAAAAAGTTCGTTCAGGTTTTACAGTAAGATGCTACAGAAAAACCCAAAGGAACTTTTTTGGCCAACCCAATATATAGCAGAAACTGATGGATGCGGTTGTTGTATAAAAAAAAAAAAAGAAAAAGCCAACACAAAGTTGGTGTTCAGTAGATGTGAATTTCCTTCTTCTTGTTCTATTTCTAGATTAAAAAAAATGTTACTTTATGGCAAAGTAAAATTAAAATAACAACAGGAATGCAAAAACTAAAGATGTAAGTTTTCTACAATTCAATTTGATAATAAAATAAATGTTAACTTTTCACTTATATTTAGTTTTTATATAGTTGCAATGATATGGATAACTTTTTATATTTCATATCTTTACTTAGCATTATAGTGAGCATAATTCTTTATTTGGGGATAGTCCATTAGAAAAAAAAAATAAGTTTTGCTTCTTAAGAAGCTGAGTAAGTATAATATCAAACCTTACCCTATGTCCATGTACTAGGTTTGTTTTGTGGTTGTTGTTGTGTTGTTTGTTTTTGTATAGCTTTTGTAAAAATTAAGTCTACTTTATACACCTTTCTATGTAATTAACATTATTGTTTGATTTAATCACTGGTCATGTATCATATCTATTCAGGTATATGTTATTTCCCCCAGATTTACTTCCATTATTAGTCATTCAGAAATAATAAGCCAAAACTCTTTTCCCAATTCTTTGTGGGAAAGAAATTGTGAATTTCCCAATTCTTTGACCATTGTCTGCCTGCCTTTTAGGATGCAGAAATTATGATCTATGATTTGTGAATCTAAGACCTCAATTACCAGATTTATCATTATTTCTACACTGTAATTATGTTATAAACTGTTATTACTGCAACTTTAATGATGTGTCTTCACATTCATTTTTGCCTGCACAAACACATGTGTGTCATTCCGATTCCTTGAGAAAAATATTTTAATACTGAAATTTAATATGAACTAAGACAAAATCTGCACTTTTAAAACACTAGTGCAGTGATTTATTAAAGGCTTCACCACTGTTATATGGATTGGTTTCCTTGGTGGTATATTTTATAACAAAAAGCTAATCAATGAATAATTAAAATACTATTTTAGATAGTCATCAGCTACATAACAAAGTAGATACACGGAAGTACAATTAGTATCCTCCAGAGTCTATTGTGCTTTATCAGGATTTCTTATTTGATATGAAAAAACTTAGAACTGCTTTGATTTCAAGTAAAGAAAACCAACTTTAGCCAAAGGAGAAAGGGATGATGTATTATGAGAATATGGAGAAATCTCATAAAAAAGAGGAATGCAAATTGACCTCATCAGGAACTAAAATAGAAAAAAAAAAAAAAAACAGATGCTTTTTCTTTCTTCCCTCTCCCTCTCTAGGCTCACCTTTTACATTATTCAGTTACTGTCTTTGTTTAGTAAATTCGTCTTTTCACAGGACTTGTGGGACTTGTGTCTTTTCCTGCCCTCAGACATTGGTGCTCCTCGGTCTCAGACCTTCATGTTTGAACTAGGACCATGTCTGCCCTGTCCCCTTCTCAGGCTTTCATAGTCCTAGTGGATTAAACCATTGGCTTTCCTAGTTCCGCAGCTTGTAGATGGCAGACTGTGGGATTTAACCTCTATAATTGCTTGAACCAATTCCTATAATAAATCTTTTTTTAAAGGCGATATATATCTATATCTATCTATCTATCTATCTATCTATCTATCTATATATATATATATATCCAATTATTTATATTTCCCTGGAGAACTCTGACTAACATAAAGCTGTTCCATTCAACTACATCCTTATGGTTTTCTTCTTGCTGGCTCAATCAAATACTGGTAGAAGTGTGTTAAAATATCCAGCTCTAATGGTGGACTTATGTTTCTTCTTACAGTTCTGTCAGTTTTTACCTAATGTATTTTAACACATTAAGAATTGTTTTGTCTGCTTGAAGATCGACTCTTCAGCAATGTGTAATGCCCTTATTTAAACCTGAACATTTTTCCATGCCCTGAAGTCAGCTTTGAAATTAATATGCTACTCCAGTTTTCTTTTGATTCATGTTAACATGGTATGTCTTACTCTACCCATTTATTTTAATCCACCTTTGTTTTTATATTTAAGATGGGTTTCTTTTAGACAACATATCATTGAGATGTTGATTTTTTTTTTACCTACTCCCTCAGTCTCTGTCTTTTAATAGGTAAATTCAGACCATTCACATTGAAAGTGATTATTGATATAGTTGGATTTATATCTACCTTTTACTATAACTGCTTTCTATTTATTATACTTGTTCATTGTTTTTTTATCTTTCCCTCTTTTTTAACTTTCTATGGTTTTAAATGAGAACTTTATATGATCCTATTTCCTCTCCTCATTTATCATATTAATTATACTTCTTTTAAAACATTTTTAGTGATTGCCCTAGATTTCAGAGTATAGACATAAAACTACTTTCCACATCCACTTACCGATAACACTGTACTACTTCAAAGTACGTCAGAGTATTCTCAAATCCTCTCATAATTTTACCGATTTATAAGTTATAATTACTCAAAACATTATTACTGTTAAAGTGAACAATTATTTATTAGCTCGCTTAAGAAAAATAAAAAGTTTTCATTTCATCTCCATTTAATCCGCCTCTTAAAAAATTTTAGAATTGTAAATTTGTAATCTCCTCCATGATTATTTCAAAATTTTGCTAGCTTTTTCATCTGGAAAAAATAAGTCTATGATTATTTAAAAATTTAGAAACACAAACTGGAAAAAATTATCCTAACCTCACTACCAAGATGATGTTATTGTTAAGTCATGCATTTTCCCTC
This sequence comes from Delphinus delphis, assembly GCF_949987515.2. Lineage (NCBI taxonomy): Eukaryota > Metazoa > Chordata > Mammalia > Artiodactyla > Delphinidae > Delphinus > Delphinus delphis. Next base: position 27,798,662 of record NC_082700.1, read on the forward strand.
AACCTACCAGTGGTAAGTTTGGCTTTCTTAAGTTTTCAACATTACCATGAGAGAAGAATAGAGGGTACTTTAGGTTATAGAATTTTAGCAAACTTTATTGGAGTTAAGAAGCCTATTGTCTTCATGATTGCAGGCAGAGTTGCATTTTGAGTCTAGTTTTAAAGCATGCATTATAATAAAAGTTGATTTTTAAAAATCATACTAAGAAAGATATCCCCAAGCTAATATTAGAATAGATAGATGTCAATTATATTACTCTTACAATTAGCAAAGGGTAAGGGTAAAATTATAAGTCAAAAGCTAGTGCCAGTTACAAATCTATAGAAAGGTGTATATCCAGGGTGTAAAGGGACTCTAAAAGTGAAAGGCCAGACAATTCTACTTCAAGGAAAATTAGGCAATCGTACAGAAGTTTCCATCTACACTGGACTTCTGTGATAAAAAGAAGCAATAATCATCACAAACATTGTGAAATAAGCATCATTTATAGTTTTAAGCAAATAAAATAAAGTTGAAAATAAAATAAGTAAAGGTCTGCTATATTTTTTGATAGCCATTTCCTTTCAAGTTTTTAGTTCTTAGTACTTTACTGTCTCTACTTTAAACTATGTATAGCTAATACCTCTTTTTGTCCAATGTGAAAATATTTATTTTCATAAGAGTATTTACTCCATTTAGATTAATTATAACCACAGCCATTAATTTCTCCCATCTTATTTTGTGCTATTTTCCCACATCTTTTTTATGTTTACTTTTCTCTTTTCTTGTTTTTTTCCTTTTTGGACATTTTTCTTATTCTAAAAACTTTATTATTTGGAAATTTATACATACTATAATTGTTGTATATGTGCTATAAATATTAATACCCATTCTGAACGTACTTTAATATTATTTAGCATTTTTATTGCCCACCGTGAACTAAAAATGCCACCTGCCGTGTCAGTAAACAAATGATGTTGCAGCCATCAAGCTATCACATTACAGGCATCTCAATGGTGAGCCCTGAGGGAACTCAGGATGGAGGCAGGATGCCCCACGTCTAGCAGGCAGCCTCTGCACCCATCCCTAACAGTGCACCCTGCCCAAGACTCAGGATGAGAAGAACAGGATACTGGCCCTAGATAGCTGAGGTGCATAACAAAGGAATGATTTCAATTTCAGACTTTTCATCTCCCCATACATAAGAAAGTGCTAAATTCCTTAGCTTGAGATAACTGGTTTTCCTTAATTAACAGTAATCTTTAGATGTGCCAACTACCTGATCTTTGCTGTAAAAACTCCTATATATCCTGCCCCCTTCCCCATCCCCCCTTGCCTCTTTGGAACAGTGTCTCAGAGTTATCTGAGGTGCTGTGTCCCAGGCTTAAGTCCTCAGTTTTGTCCACTGAATAAAACATAGCTCTCAACTTTTAGGTTGTGCTTTTTAAAATTTTTTTCAGTTGACATCACCTTAACTCTAAAAATCTCTTAAAACATTTGAAATTCTATCATCCATTCCATTTAAATACTAGTGTGGTCATGTATTTTATTGTTCATGTATTTTAGATCTATTTTACATTGTTAATAACATCATGCTTTTAAAAAATAAAGCTAGTGTTACTTTACATTTAGATATAGTTTCATTAATTTCTTGTCTTCCCCTATTGTTTTCAATCACAGAACTTCCATTTGGCATCATTTTCTACTTCCTTTTGTGGTAGAGCATTTTGAATTTCCATTAGTGAAGGTTTGTGGAGGGTTAACCCTGCTTCAATTTTGAAACTACATTTCAATCACACTTAATTCTTAAAGGATATCATTAGGTATAGCATTCCAGATTAACAGCACATTTTCACTTTCATACAAGGTAATTAAATAATGTCACTAGCTTCCAACATCACTCTTAAAATTGGATATCAATTTTATCTTTGCACATTTGAAGTTAATCTGACATTGATTTCTGCTATTTTTGAAATCATCTATTTGCTTTTAGTGTTTTGAGTCATTATCTTGATGTCTTTGGTCTAGATTTCTTTTTATTAGTTCTACTTGGGTTCACTGGGCTCTGTGACTATATAAGTTATTTTATCTCATCACTTCTGGAAAATTATTGACTTGTATATCTTCCAGTGATATCTGTGACCTAATAACTTTTTCTTTTTTTCTACAACTCCTGTTTCTCATTTTATATTCCATGCCTCTTAAGGGCCTTTACATAATTTATTTCTTTTTTTTTTTTAATCTCTCTGATACAATCTGGATAATTTCTATAGATTTATCTTTTGGTTTACTGGTCTCTTAAAATGTCAATTTGTGGCTAAACTCATAGATTGGATTTAATATTTCAGTTACTTTATTTTGTTTTATTTTATGTTTGGAACTTCTTTTCGGTTCTTATACAATTTTTTTATATATGTTCAAGCTTCTATTATTTCTGAACTATTTTAATTATGTGCTCAAAATTCCTTTACCTCAAGTCTTTTTCAGGTCTTATTCTAGTGTGGGTGTTTTTGGGTTTTTTTTTTTCAGTTGTTTATATGTATTTTGCAATTTAAGTGTGTGTGTGTGTGTGTGTGTGTGTGTGTGTGTGTGTGAAAGAGGGAGGGAGAGGTATTCATTTTCCTTATTATATTGTTTATAAGTAATTGATGAGGCCTAAAATTCATGACTCTTTCCTGAGAAAGTCTGTACTTGATTCTGTCAGCTTCATCTAGACACTAAAGGTTATATGGTGTTTATTTCTAGTTCCTTCTGCACTGATGACATTTCCATCTGAAGGAACCTGCTTAATATCGCTGTTATCCTATTAAATTAAATTACTTTGGTAGGTTTTGGGCCCTGTGAGATCATGAAAATCAGAGGCTACTGTTCGACTGGCTTGGGAAACACCTTCAAGAAAAAAGCAGATTTATAAATGAATAAAGTGAGACCCAGAGTTGAGAGCATTTAGAGTTTGAACAAAATGAACTATGTGTTGTTTGATTGAAAAGCCAAATAGTAAACTATGAGAATTTCTGATGCTAGCACTGATTTATAAAGGCATTATAATACATGTTTATACAGGAAATGCCATTGTCTTAATATTTATATTAACAATTGTTATTTTCTCAGTTTATATTATATAAGCATATTATTATTTTTTATGGCATGTGGAGAATAGTAAAGCAGCCCTTCCACAAGCAGAACACAAAGGCAATAGGCCTACACATAAATTACTTAAATTACTAGGAATTAGGAAACAGTGGCATCTAGCTCTATGAAGGAAAAAGGAAATAATTTCTTCAGAGTAATGGTTTACAAGAAACCATTTTCTGATTATAGCAGAGCAAAGAAAAACTTAAACACTTGATAGGGTGTTGTATTGTTGTTGTTAAAATAAATTGTATTGTAGGAACTGAACATTTTTAAAAGAATATAAATACCTGAAAATCAGGACATCTCCAAATGGGTCATAAATGATATGAACAACCTAACAGAGTATCATCAGAACCTGGGAAGCACCTGGAAAAATGCAAGGCTGGTGGAATCAGGGTAAATATCACCTCTGAGCCACACTTAACTAAAGTTTTTTTACAAGGTCCTTTGTAGGGAAGAATTAAAAATTAATAATACTTTTGCATTTAATTCAGGTCTACCTTAAATTTTATTTAAATTGTTTCCAACGTTTTTGATTCAATTATTCTTAGGTTTTTGACTTCACAAAATTTTAAGTTAAAAACTCTTCTGTTTCAGTGATACTTAAATTTGGGGAAGCCATGAACTGATTTGATAATCTATTAAAATATATATGTTCTTTCCACTGAATGCATGTGTTAGGTAGCTAGTCACACATGAGTGGGTCCTGCCCCATACTGGAGGGAGTCAACTTTTTCTCCCCAACCTGGACACTGGTAAGCAGATCATGCCCAGAGATCCTTTCTCTTCTAGTAAAGGACCACCACTAACTTTCCAGCCTTATCAGGACTAAGCAGGATAAAACCACCAACACAGGTTGGCGCAGGTGAACCAAGACCGAAAAAGTGACTCAAAGTAACCCAGGGCCCATTATGCTGTATTTATAATAAATTAACATTGCTGTTTTTACCACCACCACCACCACCCACCATGGGTTTCGCTTGGGTGCTTATGGGTAAGCAACTGCTTACTAGGAGAAAAGTTATATACCTAAAAACTGGCAATCAACTTGTCAGTCAAATGATGTGGGTGACAGGGAGAGACTGCCACCCCTAAAGTACCCAACACTACCCTCACTGCAGGGCTGCTTCTGGTTTCTGGACAGCCCACTCTCAACCTTTCTCAACAGTGTAGTCTGTACTCTTAATAATACTCCTGCTGCATGAAACTGCTCTATGCCTCTTCTAAATTATTTCCCTCGAGAGGACAAGAACCGAGGAAATCGCTGTTCTGCCGGTAACACATGTATGTGTGCCTGTATAGTTATATATACTAATTTAATAATCCCCACTCTGTGGATTAGGGCAAAGCAATTAAAGAAGTATCACCTCACTTTCATAGAATGTGGTCTCAATGAGGATAATTTCAATCTTGATGTCATATCTCTTATGCATCATCTAGCTAAGAAATAACAGAACCTTCATTAGGATTTATGTATTGTGTGGCCTAGTCTAGTATTACACTTATATGAAGTTTTTTTAAGATTTAAAGATTTGGTTGATGGCAGGATGCAACACAATGACACTCAGATAGCTGAAAGGCAGAATTTTTTGTTACTTGTAGGTCCAAAAGAGGTTAGGTTGCCAGACAAGGTCACATAGGGGATTGAACCAGAGGACAGGGTAACAGCAAGCTGGAGCTGTAGGGAGAAGCTTATGTAACACAAACAGGGTATGGGTTGTCTATTTTGAAATAATCTCCTGGGATCTAGAACATAGGGAATATCCCTAAGTGTCTGGTACCTGGCCCTAGTGCTAATACTAGCCCTGGAATGAGAGGCTGATCAGAGAAGAGGTTGAGGTGTGGACTTAATTTGCTGCTCAAGAAGGGGAAGTGACAGGCCACTAGTCAGAGTTCTAAAATGGGGTCAAAACAGTGTTTTAGAAAACTATATTACACACAATGCATGTTTTTTACAATTTAATATGTAAGGATTTTTGTTTTATTGTATTCCCTTCTCTTAATAAAAAGACAAATCAACATTTTAGCTCTCTTATATTGTTCTTTATATTTCTAACTGAAATTTTTTTCCTTGCTCTATCAAACTCTTGTATAGATTCAATAGCTTATACAATGAACACTGTCTGAGACACCTGTGAAAAAAAATGTTCAACTTTGACAGAATACCCTGAAGCTAACAAAAGTGAGCTTGACCTCTTGACAGGCATGGAGGATTCTGAGTGACATGCCATGTGCCTTGTTCATTGTTTAAGTAGGGAACAGTGTCACGTATTTCAAAGACTATGCAAGTTCACTGTGGTAAAAACCTGAATCACTATTACAAGGCTCTAAAATGTCATTCTGATCCATATTGAGCTTTGTACTACCTGTGAATAGAAGCAACTAGAACTTGCTGTTTGCCTCCACTTTAACCTCCTATTTACATAACATATAGACCCATCCTGTGGGAGAAACTAGGTCAAATTGGGAATTAGGTAACAGGAATTTAACTTTTTATAGATTTAGATGTTCCTGCAATTCTAAACTAAAATTCTAAAATAAAAATATAAATATCATCTACATGTGTTCTAAGAAGAATAATAGATGACAGAAACAATAGAAAACACCCCAAAGCCTCTCCTTTTTCCAAAAGATATCACATTTTCATATTGTCTGCAGATATTACTTGACTTTGATTTTTCTTTTAAGAGCATATCTATTCTAAGATAAGATCATTATGACCAAAGGCTGCACAATGTGTTTTAGGTCAATTAAAGAGTTGACAGGAGGATATACTATTCATAGGGGAGCTAAATCACCTCTAGATATTCTCTGAAGATATTCTATTTTCACAGTAGTGAATCCAGTTCAAAAACTGGACCTATTCAGCATAAGACCTCTTAAGTGATCTACCAATGCTGAAAAATGCCAAGGAAATCGTTTTCCTGTCACCTTCATTCCTAACAAATTAGCATAATGTGAATTTTGATAAAGTTAACCAGAAAGCATACAAAGCTTGATAGATATGAAAAATGTATCATATACCAGGTTTTTCAGCTGAAACAACATGACTATGTTAACCTTGAGCTCTAGTACATGATAGTACAGGCAGAAGTGGGGTTCTGAATCATTATGAACTTCCCCTACTTGAGTTATTTAACTTCAGTTTCCTAACCTAGAAAATGAAATTTATAATAGATTTTCTAGGTATCTGGAAATGTTCTTATGACTGCTAAATGAGATATTGTTGTGAAATGACTTCTGAATAAATTAAAAGATTTTGTTTAAACAAATAATGATTGAGGTGTATTAAATGACTTTAGATTTTTTTTTCTTTTAAATTTCCATTGTTACTTTTTTTTTAACATCTTTATTGGAGTATAATTGCTTAACAATGGTGTGTTAGTTTCTGCTTTATAACAAAGTGAATCAGTTATACATATACATATGTTCTCATATCTCTTCCCTCTTGCGTCTCCCTCCCTACCACCCTCCCTATCCCCCGCCTCTAGGTGGTCACAAAGCACCAAGCTGATCTCCCTGTGCTATGCGGCTGCTTCCCACTAGCTATCTACCTTACGTTTGGTAGTGTATATATGTCCATGCCACTCTCTCACTTTGTCACAGCTTACCCTTCCCCCTCCCCATATACTCAAGTCCATTCTCTAGTAGGTCTCTGTCTTTATTCCTGTCTTATCCCTAGGTTCTTCATGACATTTTTTTTTCTTAAATTCCATATATATGTGTTAGCATATGGTATTTGTCTTTCTCTTTCTGACTTACTTCACTCTGTATTACAGACTCTAGATCCATCCACCTCATTACAACTAGCTCAATTTCGTTTCTTTTTATGGCTAATATTCCATTCTATATATGTGCCACATCTTCTTTATCCATTCTTCTAATGATGGACACTTAGGTTGTTTCCATCTCCTGGCTATTGTAAATAGAGCTGCAATGAACATTTTGGTATATGACTCTTTTTGAATTACGGTTTTCTCAGGGTATATGTCCAGTAGTGGGATTAAAGGGTCATATGGTAGTTCTATTTGTAGTTTTTTTTAAGGAACCTCCATACTGTTCTCCATAGTGGTTGTACCAATTCACATTCCCACCAGCAGTGCAAGAGTGTTCCCTTTTCTCCACACCCTCTCCAGCATTTATTGTTTCTAGATTTTTTGATGATGGCCATTCTGACTGGTGTGAGATGATATCTCATTGTAGTTTTGATTTGCATTTCTCTAATTATTAATGACATTGAGCATTCTTTCATGTGTTTGTTGGCAGTCTGTATATCTTCTTTGGAGAAATGTCTATTTAGGTCTTCTGCCCATTTTTGGATTGGGTTGTTTGTTTTATTGTTATTGAGTTGCATGAGCTGCTTGTAAATTTTGGAGATTAATCCTTTGTCAGTTGCTTTATTTGCAAATATTTTCTCCCATTCTGAGAGTTGTCTTTTGGTCTTGTTTATGGTTTCCTTTGCTGTGCAAAAGCTTTGAACTTTCATTAGGTCCCATTTGTTTATTTCTGTTTTTATTTCCATTTCTCTAGGAGGTGGGTCAAAAAGGATCTTGCTGTGATTTATGTCATAGAGTGTTCTGCCTATGTTTTCCTCTAAGAGTTTGATAGTTTCTGGCCTTACATTTAGGTCTTTAATCCATTTTGAGCTTATTTTTGTTTATGGTATTAGGGAGTGATTTAATCTCATACTTTTACATGTACCTGTCTAGTTTTCCCAGCACCACTTATTGAAGAGGCTGTGCTTTCTCCACTGTACATTCCTGCTTCCTTTATCAAAGATAAGGTGACCATATGTGTGTGGGTTTATCTCTGGGCTTTCTATCCTGTTCCATTGATCTATATTTCTGTTTTTGTGCCAGTACCATACTTTCCTGATTACTGTACCTTTGTAGTATAGTCTGAAGTCAGGGAGTCTGATTCCTCCAGCTCCATTTTTCGTTCTCAAGATTGCTTTGGCTATTCAGGGTCTTTTGTGTTTCCATACAAATTGTGAATTTTTTTGTTCTAGTTCTGTGAAAAATGACAGTAGTAGTTTGATAGGGATTGTAATGAATCTGTAGATTGCTTTGGGTAGTAGAGTCATTTTCACAATGTTGATTCTTCTAATCTAAGAACATGGTATATCTCTCCATCTATTTGTATCATCTTTAGTTTCTTTCATCAGTGTCTTATAGTTTTCTGCATAGAGGTCTTTTGTCTCCTTAGGTAGGTTTATTCCTAGATATGTGACTTTAGATTTTTAACTGTAACTTGTAAGGGACCCTTGATCTTGCTTTCCTGAGTGTTTCTTCTTATTTCATGTTGAAAATTCACAATAGACTCTTATATAAGAATGTAGATTTTCAATAACTAATAAATAATATTCAGTGGATAAAATTTAAGGTTTTTGACAATTTCTAAGTTATATATTTATTTACCCATACATTAGGTCTTGTGAATTTTACCACAGATACTAAATAGATTTCTTCCTGGAGTTTAATTCCTAAATATAATTTTGTGTTTTATTTGAAAACTACTTTCTTCCATTTATATTTACTGGGAGAAGTATCCTCTGCTTTTTCAGATGTTATGCTTCCTATGAAAACCAAGTGAAAATTGCATATTATAGAGAATACTGAGACATAAATCTTTATTCTCTTTGTCTGAAAACTAAAGGGTTTCAACTCAATCATCATAACAGTTCCTACCTGCCATAAAATTCTATAAGGTTGTGTGTATATGGTTCTTCACTGATATCAGATGAACTTCTTGAGAGTCATTACTTGCTCGTATTCAGTAGCTGAAACCTTCCTTTGAAGAGCTTTCCTAAAGCATTGTTCAGTTCCATTTAAGAAACCAGGGAGACAGACATTTCCCCCTGATGACAGACAGTCATCATTGTGAATATACTATTATAAATTCGTGAAATTGCAACAAATTTATTTTCTTTGTCCTCTATTATGTGTTAGAAGTATGTTTGGATAATTTTTCATGGTCATAAACAGGCAATCTACCCCCATCATTATTCATTATTTTACATTGAGCACACTTCATTCTTTACTATAATTTGCTTCATCTGTGTAGCCATCTGGCTTTGAAACCCATTTGTGCAATGAAGTAAATAGAAAGTGAGAGAAACATTTTCTCTCCATGAGAAATCACCAGGTTTAATAAGTAGACAGGATTCTAGTGAGGGATGGTACTATTTTACATTATGATTAACATTCATAATCTATTTTCTAAGCATAAGGGCCCAATTTAATATAGTAATTTTGCTGTCCAAACTAGACTTACAAATCCGGAGTGTCTCTAGTCTTTGTGTGACTATTAAATATTTGGGCAACCTACTATTTCAGACGGAAGTTAATTATACAATTGGTCTTAAATTTTTCAAAACTTACATGTCTAGAAAAGAATTTATAATGAGAAACTTTTTGTCCCTTTTCTACAGAACAGTTGTATAAGATTTTTAAAATGTAAAACCAGTCTTGTTCTTTTTCTCATTTACACATTCCATTGCATTTTTATTTAATATGTGACAAAATCACAACACCTTGCCCTATCTCAAGAGGTCCTGAGTGAGCTAGACCATTAGTCTCCACCTCAGATCTCTCTGTGCACTATTTCCTGGATCACTATTCATCAGTGTGGGTGGCCTTGCTCTTCTTCAAAAGTAGAAATTTGTTCCCACCTCAGGCCTTATCTGTTTGCTATTCATTTACTCTTTCAAGAAATGAGTCTTTCAACATGTGAGGAAGTTGGACACCAGAACTGGAGTCCATTTTTTATAACCTTCTTATTAATACCCTTTTCAGAAGGTGGATGGTATAGGGAAAGTAGTGATGGGACCCTCAGGGGACTTCAGGAAGTGGCTGTTTACCAAAATTGCTGAGGAAATATTTCAATACTTTATCAACTAGCTATACCACTGCATATTATATGTAGTCACTTGAAAACAAATGTCTCAATAACTAGAATACATAATCATTGTAAAGATGAACTGAATTCTACCAATTGCCTTATATTCTGTAGCCAGTATAATATTTACCATTTACTGAATGCAAAATATACATATACATATTTAAAGTTCCAAATTATTGCTTATTACCTCTTTTTTTTTTTTTCTTTTTTTGCGTTATGTGGACCTCTCGCTGTCATGGCCTCTCTCGTTGCGGAGCACAGGCTCCGGACGTGCTGGCTCAGTGGCCATGGCTTATGGGCCTAGCCGCTCCGCGGCATGTGGGATCTTCCCGGACCGGGGCACGAACCCGTGTCCCCTGCATCGGCAGGTGGACTCTCAACCACTGCGCCACCAGGGAAGCTCGCTTATTACCTCTTAAACAAATTAAGAGTGAGCCTTCATCAAACGTCGTTACCATCTAATGCTCTAGATGAAACACAAAGAACTACAAATGATCATGATTCAATCAACTAATTGTTCAATTCTTTGCCATTATCTACTTCCATTACTGTAAATCAATATAGTGAGATAAAATTTAAACAACAGTAATCCTTTAATAGTATCCACTTTGATGCTTGTATCTATATGGTGTCAGTTTCCCTTAACATTAATTTTTAAGTAAAAAAGATGCAGTTTTAGAAATTCTGTACATAATATATACATATAGTTGTATTTATTTAGCCCTCTCTTTCTTACTTCCCATTATGTCTCTTTTTGCAAATATCCCTATTTCAAATACATATTTATTTTCTGCATTCTCTTTGTAGTACCTCCAAGTAAGCCTGATAGCATCTCCTAAAAGAGAAAAACAACTATATAATATGATATGATAAAATATAATATAATACATAATGAAAGTCCACAATGGAAACATTTTATTTTTTATTTCCTAATTAAGAAAATCAAATCAGTTAAACAAAAATTAGAAACTTTTAAAAATTAGGAGATGATGACTCTGCTTTCATAAAATTCTAGTCTTGATACTCTACCAATAGTGTGTGTGTGTGTGTGTGTGTGTGTGTGTGTGTGTGTGTGTGTGTGTAGTACATATAAATATATACCCATGTTATGTATGCACATCTGTTACATCTAACATATGTATTGCATAATATTTAAACAAAAATCATAATTTTAGGTCATTTTCTATAGCTTCTTTATCTACCTTTATGCTAAAAGGAATCGAAGTTTGTTTTTTTTTTTTGTTGTTGTTGTTGTTGTACGTGGGCCTCTCACTGCTGTGGCCTCTCCCGTTGTGGAGCACAGGCTCTGGACGCGCAGGCTCAGCGGCCATGGCTCATGGGCCCAGCCGCTCCGTGGCATGTGGGATCTTCCCGAACCGGAGCACGAACTTGTATCCCCTGCATTGGCAGGCGGACTCTCAACCACTGCACCACCAGGGAAGCCCTTGAAGTGTTTCTTACACTTATCTGCCATCCACCACCCTATCAGTGTTTTTTTACAATTTGGACTGGTCTCATCACTTATTCCTTTGCTTAAAAACCTCCATTATCTCCTTTCATTGCCAACAAAATAAACACCAATTCCTTAGCCTGCCCTTCCATACCTCTTACAGCCTGGCCTATACAATGCACCATGTGGTCTAAGTGAGCTAGAATCACACACAGCTCCCCTAAACAAGCCAGACACTTTCCTGCCTCCAGGTCTTATCCAGCTATTGTTGCTATTCCATTGCTGCCTTTAGATTCTTTTCCTAACCCTGAAAGGAGTTGAGGAATAGTACTCCCACTCAGTAGCCAATTTACTTTAAACAGACTATATTTGTTACAGCAAATGTATTGTAGATTATTGGAAAATGGAGGCACACAAATTATAATGCTCTTTCAAACTGAATCTATCTTAACTAACCTGCCAATTCCTGCATTTTCTCTTTCATGTTTTGCATTTTCATGTAGTTCTTAACTGAATTTGAGGCTTTGTTTTCTTCAAGGTATAGCAATTAAAAATGTGTGAAAGGGATGGAGATGTAGAATAATGATATTAAGACCTTCCTGATAAGAAAATCTTGTACCTGTTCTAGATGGTAAATAGCATATTTCATAGACCTATACATTTTGTAATTTGTAAGACTGTATTAGCATCTTACAACTTGACCATGCACCTTATCTGTAGTAAGTGATCTGTAGACATGATTGAAGACCGTTCAAATTGTCTTCTGTGTGATCAATAATTTTTACTTTTAAAAGTGCTTTCCTTACCACCTAGGTCTTTTCTTTTCTATTTTAGCCAATATGATAGCTTGTAGATTCCATAACTTGATCTTGAGTATATGCTACCGAAACTCAGATCTAACTGCTCAGCACTGAAAAAACAATACTCAAGAGGCAAGATTGGTGGAAAGGAAAGTTTGTTTTATTCTGGAGGTCAGCAGCCAGGAAAGAAGGCAGACTTACATCCAAAGGTCAACTCCTCACTGATAATCAGTGGGCAAGAGTTTTTAAAGGGGAGTTTCACAGTTGTATAGGCGGAGGAAGGGGGCTACATGCAGAAATAGCACAGTCAACTCTGACAGTCATCTTGAAATTGGTCATGCAGTGGTCTGAACAGCATCATCGTATTGCTTGGAGTATAGTTAATCTTCCATTCCAGGGTTGGTTTGCTCCCATTTCTTTGAGACCAGTTCTCAGAATTGTGACAGCTTATGTCATGGCTACAGTTTGGTCATCATGTATTGATAGTTAACTTCTTCCACCTAGTGAGGGTTTCAGTATCAACAAAACAGCTCACAGGATATGGTTGTATGTCAGAATATTATCTATACCTCTTGAGGAGGAAATAAAGGTTCTTGACTTTATTTAATGGCTAAACTATTTTCATTTGGCCTTGTTTGACTGTTTTCCTTTGCTTCTGCTTTTCTCACTTCTCTGATTAAATTTATTCTTCGACTCAAGTTTTCCTACAGATAAAGGCAGGCAGAGGACATGGGAGGGAGGGTCCTGTCCTGGGCAGGCCCATAGGGTCTTGATCTGTTTCATAGATACATATTTGGAAATGCCTACAAAGATTACTTTTTCTCATACAATAATATTCAGGGCTAACAGTATATGTTAAATAAATAAAACTTGATTTATGAACAATATGTTGAAGTGATGTTACTTTGAAGTAAAAATAACATTTCTATTTGGGCATTTTTAGAGAATGCAAATTATTTTTTTATCATATCCTTATGCCAAAAAAAGAAAACATACTGAAATCACTGAGAGTGAACTGAAGGTTTTATTGTAAGTCTGAAAAATTACAATTTTTGATTCATAGTCGGAGTTTACAGATAAAATTGTTAAATACTTGGAACCTGCTAGTTTGAAGGCAAAAATGCAAAATATTTTCTGACAAATTCATGAAGCTTATCAGTTTGAGTCATTTAACTCAAAGCAAAGATTTCACTTCAATACAGTGATGGTAACATTCCGCAGGAATGTTTTTTATATCTTACTGAACATTTAACTTTAGTAATATCATTTTGTACTTATACTTTTAGAATATTTCACTTTAGAGGAAATGAAAAAAAAATTTAAATCTATTACCTGTTAACTATAATAATTTGGAATTTTTGATTTGTATTAAAATGAATCATTTTCATCAAAAACTTTTGTAAAGAAAATCGACGTGTAACATTTGAAGATTATTTTAAAATTATTTTACACCTCTACAAAAAATAAATTAAAAAAATTAGATACCTCACTTAATTGAATACCATCCAACCATCTATTCAGCTATCATGTATTTAATTCATCTATCTTACCATGGAAAATAAAGTCCTATACAGAAATATAAGACAGAATTAAACTTCCAAAATGCATCATCAGTTGTTATATTTCATGAAAAGTGACTTACAATTTATGCGCTGGAAAGGATGTACCTCTTTTGTATTCTCTTAGCTTCATTTTATCTAAGGGTCATATTCTGTAGGTTAAATTTTATGTAAAACAGAAATATGACCCTGAACATTCAACAGTGTATAACTATAACACTTAAAATGATAAGTGCCGGGCTTCCCTGGTGGCGCAGTGGTTGAGAGTCCACCTGCTGATGCAGGGCACACGGGTTCGTATCCCAGTCCAGGAAGATCCCACCTGCTGTGGAGTGGCTAGGTCTGTGAGCCATGGCCGCTAAGCCTGTGCGTCCGGAGCCTGTGCTCTGCAAAGGGAGAGGCCACAGCAGTGAAAAAAAGATAAGTACCTTTTTAATCTCATGCAATTAATTATTTTTTGGTAAAGTACAAACAAAGAGAAAGAAACAACAGGAAAAAATACCTTTAAAGATAAGTGGGAAAACAGCCTTAATCAGCTATTAAAACATTTTCATCATTTTATATGAAGAAAGTTATTCCAAGGTTAAAGAATATTTATGGGAGGGGAGAGACTGTGAAGCAATTTTTCTCCATGTTTGTGCAAATGTTTTGCCAGTATTCTCTCAACAAAAGAAAAAAATATCTACTTGCCGGTCAACGTTTTAATATAACATATACAACTTGTTAAATCATTGATTTGGTATGCTTATTACATTCAATGATTTTACTGCCCCAATACTGGTCAATAAAAACCAGGTGTTATTTTATTTTTTGTCTAAACACACTCAATTAGTTCATATAAGGATTGGTTCTAGGACTCTCAGAATTTAAGATGTGGAGTTCAAATAGCACACCTTGCCAAAAGATGATACTGGGTGAATTCTAAGATGTATGTTGATTCCATAAATAGAGGTGATTTTACTCACCTATTTTCAGATTAGTTACCAGTAGTATTAATGGACTCATTTAAACATATACTTACTCACAAGTTCATTTGGCAGAATACAATATTATAATTGACTATATACACAAAAGAATAAAAGGATTGGTAATTGGAAATAGAGGAATAAATAAACCTTACCACTTTTTTTCACAAACATTGTTTCCCACAATAGCTCATGCCACTGAAGACATTAATTTGTCATTAGATTTATAATTTCTCAAATTTAAATAGAGATGATCAGTCAATATTAGTTCACACATTTTTTTTTCTTTCTTTTTTCTGAGAATGACCTTGAAGTCTTCACCAGCTAGGTGTATTTCACCTATGTTAAATCACCAAATAAAACAAGGTCAAAAGAAATTCACTGAAAGTTTCACACCCTAGCATGCTACTCTTTGGGATTGATGAATAGCTTCAATTTTCTCAGTTCCATGGCAAAGAGAATGGAGCAGTTCCGGGAAGATCCATAAGAAACTGGCTGAAGTCAGATGAAAAATGAAATTTCTTGTACTGTTATTGGCAAGGTTAAAGCTTTTCATAAATAAAAAGCTTAAGTTTTTTCTCAGAATTCAGTTTAGTTTCTGAGTCATATTGTCTTAGTGAATTGGACATTTGGGGAAACTTTATGAAGTGTTAAATATATTTGGAGATATCTGAAAATAAACCCTAAATTTCTTTAGAGCAACAAATATACTGTACCTTTCTGAGGTTTAGTATCTGTGCTGATGTAGTAGAGATACAAAATCATGATTTTTTTTTTGTCATGTAAAATGTTGTTGTAAATATCATACTATATGCAGAGGTATGTATGAAAACATTTAAATGGCAACAAAATTGATATAAATGCAAAATGTTCTAATTTTAAAAATAAACAAATGATTTGGATTTCAGTCTTGACAAAGAATAACTCACTTTTTTTATTGGAGTATAATTGCTTTACAATGTTGTGTTAGTTTCTGCTGTACAACAAAGTGAATCAGCTATATGTATACATATATCCCCTCCCTCTTGGACCTCCCTCTCATCCCCTGTATCCCACCCATCTAGGTCATCACAGAGCACCGAGCTGAGCTCCCTGTGCTATACCGCAGGTTCGACTAGCTATCTGTTTTACACATAGTAGTGTATTTATGTCAAACTTAATCTCCCAATTCATCACACCCTCCCCTTCCCCTGTTGTGTCTACACTCCCATTCTCTAAATCTGCATTTCTATTCCTGCCCTGGAAATAGGTTCATCTGTACTATTTTTCTAGATTCCACATATATGCATTAATATATGATATTTGTTTTTCTCTTTCCAACTTACTTCATTCCATATGACAGACTCTAGGCCCATCCACATCTCTACAAATGACCAAATTTCATTCCTTTTCAAGGCTGAGTAATATTCCATTGTATATATGTACTGCAACTTCTTTATCCATTCCTCTGTTGATGGACATTTAGGTTGTTTCCATGACCTGGCTATTTTAAATAGTGCTGTAATGAACATTGTTGTGAATGTGTCTTTTTGAATTATGGTTTTCTCCAGATATATGCCCAGGAGTGGGATTACTGGGCCATATGGTAGTTTGGTTTTTAGTTTTTTAGTACTCTCCATACTGTTCTCCATGGTGGCTGTATCAATTTACATTCCCACCAGCAGTGCAAGAGGGTCCTCTTTTCTCCACACCCTCTCCAGCATTTACTGTTTGTAGATTGTTTGATGGTGGCCATTCTGACTGGTGTGAATTGATACCTCACTGTAGTTTTGATTTGCATTTCTCTAATAATCAGTGATGTTGAGCATCTTTCATGTGCCTCTTGCCCATCTGAGCTGTTTTCATATTTTGGAGATTAATCCTTTGCCCATTGCTTCATTTGCAAATATTTTCTACCTTTCTGAGGGTTGTCTTTTTGTCTTGTCCATAAAAACAAAAATAAACAAATGGGACTTATTTAAACTTAAAAGTTTTGCAAAGCTAAGGAAAAAACTCAGTTTACATAAGCAACCCATTTATTAGAGCTTAAGGTCCTCCTCTACAAAGTTACAGGTTTGAATAAGATTTTTGCAAGGTTCTTTCCAGAACATTTCTCTAAAATGTGTTTGAAGGAAAAAGCAGTTTTACTGTGGGAGTTTCAGGATGTTGCCATAAGGAAGGTGGTTTTCCTCTCCAGCTTGTATAGTACTTAGCTCATGAAAGTTTGAGGAAGGACTCCAACTCACAGAAACCAGTCAAAGAATGTCCTTTTCTTCACATTTTACTCTATCCAGGACAACAGCCAGTGCTTATCCACCTCTCTGCTGATGAGGTGAATTTCCATTCATGAGTATAAATACCTCTGAAACTTCACTTTCTCAACACTAGCCAAGGTCTACAGTTCAAATTATAATGTTTTCTGCCTCTTTTATGGTGTACTCAGGAGCAGAAATATTGGGCCATGATGATAACATACCCAATCACAACTTCCTTAACTTAGCAGCCATTCATAACAGCCAATTTCATTCTGTAATAAAAGAATGAAGAATAAAGACGGATAACTCTTGAACTGAGAGAATTGCCATAGAAATGTGGTAGCACATTATTTGTATCCTTCTCTTACTGGGTGTTAGAGCCTTGTTGTAGTATATTTTAGAAATTAAAAAAAAAAACAATTAATTATTTTTTACTTTATTCAGAAATATAAAGAACACTCACATTGTTAGTGTTGAAAATGACTCTGCCCAAGGGAAAGATTCCTGAAATACTCTGGCAGAGTGAGTAAAAAATAAATAAATAATTCATTTATACTTGTGTATTTTTGTAAAACCAATTGATGAGATTTTGGAACATTTATTTTATTTTATTTTATTTTTTTTTTTTTGCCAGAAATCCTTTATTTTTTATTTATTTATTTTTTTATTGGAGTATAATTGCTTTACAATGGTATGTTAGTTTCAGCTTCACAACAAAATGAATCAGTTATATATATACATATATTCCCATATCTCTTCCCGCTTGCGTCTCCCTCCCTCCCACCCTCCCTATCCCACCCCTCCAGGCGGTCACAAAGCACCGAGCTGATCTCCCTGTGCTATGCGGCTGCTTCCCACTAGCTATCTGCCTTACGTTTGGTAGTGTATATATGTCCATGCCTTTTTATCGCTTTGTCACCATTTACCCTTCCCCCTCCCCATAGCTTCAAGTCCATTCTCTAGTAAGTCTGTGTCTTTATTCCTGTTTCACCCCTAGGTTTTTCATGACATTTTTTTTTTTAAATTCCATATATATGTGTTAGCATACGGTATTTGTCTCTCTCTTTCTGACTTACTTCACTCTGTATGACAGACTCTAGGTCTATCCACCTCATTACAAATAGCTCAATTTCGTCTCTTTTTATGGCTGAGTAATATTCCATTGTATATATGTGCCACATCTTCTTTACCCATTCATCCGATGATGGACACTTAGGTTGTTTCCATCTCTGGGCTATTGTAAATAGAGCTGCAATGAACATTTTGGTACATGACTCTTTTTGAATTATGGTTTTCTCAGGGTATATGCCCAGTAGTGGGATTGCTGGGAACATTTAATTTTGATTTTTTGGTTTCCATTTCTATATCACTTTTTACTTCATAAAGAATAACTTCAATGATTTTGAAAACTTTAAAAAAATGTGCTGTGCTTTAGATTTATTTGTGGGATTTCAAAATATCTAAAAAAATTAAACTTAGGTTTGAGTTGCTATTTACTATTCATAGCAAATCCAGGTTTTTAATTAATTTACTTAATTTTTAACACTATTTTTAATATATAATTTTAGATTTGGAAGATTATGCTGACTACCTAGTATTAGTAATAAATACTTGTTATTTTTTTAATCACCAATCATAGCCAGCATATACTAATTTTTTTTTTTAATGTTTGAAGGATTGGTACTTAAACTTGATATGTTTAATTAAGTATATACAGACTGGTTTTCAAAATTATGTGACCTTTGATATCATTCCCTGTAAATAAAATTTCAGATCAAACAGACATTCCAATAACATAATGCTTCTAGATCATCTACCGTGAATTAGGACTGGTGCTCGACGTCTTCACATGCTAATTAGTATTCAGAGAGGTTAATCTGCAGATTCATGCCTTTGCCATGCTGACTCTGATTAGGTGTACAGCCTTTAATTAGGAGCACAGTATCACACTAACAAGTTGCTCCCTATCACTGAAACTGCAAGGGAAACCTGGAGATTTGAGTCGGAGATTATTTCTTAATATTGGATATTGAACAATTGAATGGAGGACCAGACACAGGAGATTGAAGTCAGTGATTACTTCTTAATATTAGATACTGAACAATTGATGAAAGGACCAGACACAGGAAAATGGAAATTTTCATTAAAATGGACATTAATTGTACTATATTTGATTATTAATCTGGTATAGTGCTAATTATTTACTTAAATCCAGCATAGTTTGAAAGTTGCATTTTTATTTAATCTTATAATGATGCTTAGAGTACATTACAGACTGCAGCTTTTATACCTGTGCTCCCCATCACATAAAATATATATGTACCAAAATGTTATGTTAATTTAGATGATAAATTTACCTAAATATTATTATTTTTAAGCATTTATTTTTGCATTTTAACTTAAAGTTCTCAAATTGAAATTTGCAATCATATACTTCTCCTATAAATTAAAAACTATAAGGAAAAGAATTGAATTTAAAGACGATTATATCTTTAATGACTGTTTTTCTTTAATAATCTCATGGTACCAAATTTTTATTTAAGTCAATTTTCAGAAAATACCAAAGAAATACTGTTGTTCTTATTAGTGAGGTTTTATTTTCCTATTTTAATTAGATTGTGATTGTGCTCTTTCATCCAGATCCCTCTCCAGTGACCAGGAAAAATATTTAACAACTGTTTACTATTTAGCAAGAATAAAGACTGAGTGTTTTGTGGAGGAACAAAACTAGGATCTTTCTCTTTGTGTTTTTCATTTATCTGTTTCTTTGTTTGCTTTTTCTAGTGGATATTTAGATCTGGTACTGATTCTTTATTTTCACCACTAAAATGAGTACCCTTTTCCTAAATTTCTTCTGCAAAAACATAAATTCACTGTTTTCTTATATTTTTAAGATGAAATATATTACCAAAAAGACAAAGCTGAATTTTAAAATGTTCAGTCAAATGTATTAGTTCTTGCTCTGGCTAAGAAACATATTTCCTAAGAGGTAGATTTTTCTTGAACATGATTTTCCTGTGGAATAACCACAAAGCATTTTTTAAAAATTTCACTAACAGCTAATATTTCAAAATTTTCTCCCATTTGTAAACAAAATTATTATATCTAGAATGTGATGCAAAATTTGGAATACAAGTTAAAACTTGGTTAGCAAAACACTCTGGTTCTGATACTCTTACCGCAAGGAGCCCAGTTATCAAGTGGGTTTACTGAAAGTTTCAGTTAACTAAAGAGTATCAGGGGTTATGGACACAAAAGGAACTAATCAAATCCCCTGATTCATCTATTCTACCCAAACAACTGTATGGCTGAGGAGTGCTTTTTAGTAATTATTCCACACCTACTGCTGCCCACGGGGTTTTATGAACCATGTTATTGACCTAGTTCGCTGAAAGCGGGTCAAGCCTGGTCTGCAAAGTGGTCTTGTGGGCGGATAAATGGAGCTGTAGATCTCACTTCAATATCTCTCATCATTTCCACAGATGTCTTGTAACTTCTATCACTATTACCAGAGATCTCTCATCTGTTTACATGGCATGCCTTTCTCCTCTTGTTTGTGAGTATGTTGGGGTGGAGGGTGAGGATGGGGATGGCTCATTCTAGGGTTATAATTAGTATGTGTTGCAACCATAGCCTCTTTTCCATAAGTACATGTGATCAAGAAACCACTTTCTTATATAATCAATATCTAGATTGCATCACGAAATTCCCTTCACCTACCATCCCACACTCAGTAAAGGTAAACCATCTCTTCTCTTTTCACAGACCCTAAAGTCTTTTTTGACAGTAAGTGTGCATGAGGGAATTTGTCATTTCTAGAAAGAGGACCCCTGTGAGTGACAAATATTAATGTGCTTTGGAGAGGAGGTCCCATAAAACCACAACTGTCTCTCCATCTGTAGAACACCTGTCCCCTGTGCCAAAAAGGAAAATTACAGAGATGCAATACAATTTTGCGATGAAAGAAATCCAAAGCTATTAAACCAGAGGTCTGTATCCAAATCATTTAGACAATGAAAACTTCTCTTCCGTTTCTAGAATATCACATTTTAATAATCTTACTACTAGAATTTCCTATTGCTTAGTAGGTGATTTAATTGGAAACAAAACACATTAAGATTACAGATTCTTATTTTTAGAATGCTTCTTTGGCTACATTCTGATGTTTTGAGATAAATTAGTATTTTCATTTCTCGAAGTCTTGGGAATTATGAAGAAAATAATGGAATCATTTTCAGACCTATACTTCTGTAACGATAAAAATGTATGAATTGAAAATTGTTTTGGGCTTCCCTGGTGGCGCAGTGGTTAAGAATCCTCCTTGCAATGCAGGGGACATAGGTTCGGCCCTGGTCCAGGAAGATCCAATGTGCCGCAGAACAACTAAGCCTGTGCATCACAACTACTGAGCCTGCACTCTAGAGCCCACGAGCCACAACTACTGAGCCCGTGTGCCACAACTACTGAAGCCCGCATACCTAGAGCCCATGCTCCACAACGAGAGAAGCCACCACAATGAGAAGACTGTGCAATGCAATGAGGAGTGGCCCTGCACTCTGCAACCAGAGAAAAGCCTGCACTCAGCAATGAAGACCCAATTCAGCCAAAAATAAAATAAATAAAAGAAAATAAATTTAAAGGAAAATTGTTTCAATGTGTAAAATAAATAATGTGTGCATTAAATTCATTAATTTTTTAACTTAAACATTGAATTAAAATATAGAGAATTACTGTATTTTATATAACATGAAATATCTAAAATGAAAGTAGATTCAAGTATGAAATCATGCTAGATGAAGCAAGAAGAGTCAGAGTGGTTCTGAAGTAGTTTTATAATAGTTAAGTTCAAACTTTTCATTTTAGAATTATTGATACTGGAGAAAAAAAAAGTTTAAATAACTTGTCTTAATAACAAACTGATTATCTGAACCACCAAATCTAGAACCGGTATTCCGAAATATTTCTAACATCAATTTTAATCAAAAGTACACTATATGCTCTAAATCCCCAGAAAAAACAAAAATGTAGAATTGTATCTAAAAATAACAGTTTAGTAAAACCATTATAACTGATTTGTGGTTCAGACATATCTCTGAATTTTAAAAATTTCTTTAGAGTTTCCAGAGAGCATTCAGCATCAGGAAGTGACCCATATGAGAAAAAAAACGTTGTTCAGCAGACTCTCTGTGTCTTACATGAACATTATTGCTGGAGTATTTAATTCATAAAATAAAATAGGGCCAGAAGTCAAATCTCCCCATTTTCATCACAATCTTTTTCACACTAAATCACTTCAGATACTTTTTTTCTCTTTTGGGAAATATTTCTATGAAAGATATTTCATAATATACATTAGTAGAAAGAAGGACCTCTATTGCCAAAAGGCAATTCAGAAAAAATTGAGTATAGCAAAAATTAATCAAAAATTAGCAAGTGGTTATTATAGAAATGACTCTGAAGAGAAACACAAAAAACTAAGATCTGAAGAAGCAGAAGCAATCAGAAGATACATCTTTGGCTGCTCCTGTAAATTCCCACCTTTCTTCCATGTCATGTCCCTTCTCAATATCAAAATACAACTGTTGACTGTGAATACTAAACCTCTATTCCCCTCCTCATCTTATTTTTTTTTTAATTCTTAATCTCCTGGTCTGCTTCTGTGTTGCCAAAAGAAGATTTACAAGGTAAAACAAGAAGTGAGTAAACCTTCTGCTGTTTCTTCTCATTCTTGATCTTTAGCTTCAGCTGTCTTCACACCCTAGATGCCAGTAAAATGAACCAATGCATAAGAAAAAGGGAGCATATTATCATCTATGGGGATATACAAGGAAAGGAAGAGAATAAACTCCATTACATTCTGTATTTCTCTAAACCCCTCCCTCTACACACCACAGACTTAAAATGTGACCAATTCTAGTTACTGCTTTAAGGCTTCATGATGCTCATATGTCTTGTCTAGTTAATTTTTTAAAAAAATAAAATGAAATAAGCTGTGGAGAAAAACATGGTATTAAAACTCAGTTTTATAATGGGAACTGATTGGAGGGTGACAATGCCTAGTTGGGAAATGGATGTCCAGAGCTAACTGAAAAGCATGATCAGTATGTATTACTTTTTCCTGCTTCAAAAGATGTGAGGTCACACAGGGCAAAAGGAACAGTCAGGTCTAATTATAGCTTCCTGCTTTGGACTGTTTCTGAAGAAAATTCATGAAGAAGTGTGGCAATGCAGAACCCCTTTTGGGGAAGGGGTTCTCCTCTAATTGAAAATTGATACCAAAAGAACTGAGGTACTCCAGAATATTTCATAATCTATTTATTTATTCTGATTTGATGGTCTTTTACATTATTTCCATTTTTTTATAAAGAAAGATTCTAAAATAAATATATTCTATATTATTTTCATGAATGTATGTGGTAAAAGTTCTCTAAGATGCATACTTTAAAAGGAATTTCTACATTTTTGGATACAAGGCATCTATGAATTTTCATAAAGTATCAAGTTGTCTCTAAAACTGATGTACCAATTTATATACCCATGATCAATGTGAGAAAATTCTTTCTCCAAAACTTACCAATACTTTTAATGTCTAACTTTAGCTATTCTGATGGCTAGGGAATAGTGTCCTATAGTTTTAACTTAAATTTCTGTAAAATACTAATGATTCATCATCTCCTATGTGTTTTTCTACTGTGGCTTACATATCCATTCTCTTTGAATATTTTCCTACAATTCAGATTTTTCATTTTGTATATGTATTTTGGTGTTAATTGCAAGAGAAAAATCATTTTCCTGTGTCTGGCTTGCCTTTATATCTTGTCTGTAGTGGCTTTTGACATGTGTGATATTTTAAAATTTAATGTGTGACATTAACTATGTCAGTGTTTTCTTGCAGTTCCATTTTCGTGTGTATGTATCTTTATTTTAGAATATCTTCTCTTCCTGAAAATTATAGAAATATTATCATTTATTTTATTCTATGTCATTTAGAATGGGCTTTTAATTCTTTAATAGGTCTGCAATTTATATTGTGCATGGTGAAATTCAGTCATCTAATTTAATATTCTGCTGTGTAACCAATAATGGCAGCAACAGTTTTGAATGATCCACCATTTCCTGACTTATACTTCATAATAAATCAAGTATTTTCTGCATTAGCTTCTGGATAATTTTTATTCCTTTGCTCTAACTCTGCACAAATATCACATCATCTTTGTTCATGCCACTTTACAGAGATGTTGTTCAGCTGAAAATGGTAGACCAGAGGGTTTTGAGCTAATTATTGAAATATTAAAAAAACAATATTAGTACTAATTGATATAAAATATTGGGGTGCCTTCAAGATAGAAAGGTTTGTTAGATAAAGATCCTAAAAGGAAGGAAAGCAAAGAAAGTCAAGCCTGTCACTGTGTGCAATATTTCCATCTGAGATGATAGCCATTGCCTAAAGCAGTGATTGAGAAGCTGAGAATCTGGGCAGTACTTTCAAAGAATTACAGGCTGGGAGGCTAATATTTAAGTTAAGTTCCCACCAAAAATAAAGATATTTGATAAATATCCCAACATTAATTTTGGTACTAAGTGTCTGTATCTAAAGAGAAAGGGCAAATCAGAAACAGTCCATTCCTCATAACAACTGAAGCCTAGGTTTAAATTATCCCAATAATTTATTACTTCTGTGGGGATGGTAGGTACCCAAGCATAGGTACATACGAAAAGTAAAAGTACATACATCTTCTCTGGTGAGAAGTAATATCACCCAGAGCTTCAAAATATCTTTACAGTATTTCATAACAAAATATGAGATGAGACACTTGCCTGAAAAAAAAAAATTGAAATACTCCCAAAGAAAATCTAGATAGGGACTTCCCTGGTGGTGCAGTGGTTAAGAATCCACCTGCGAATGAAGGGGACATGGTTCGAGACCTGGTCCGGGAAGATCCCACATGCCACAGAGCAACTAAGCCCGTGTGCCACGACTACTGAGCCTGCGCTCTAGACCTCGCAAAACACAACTACTGAACCCACATGCTGCAACTACAGAAGCCCACATGACTACAGTCCATGTTCCACAACAAGAGAAGCCTGCACACTGCAATGAAGAGTAGCCCCCGCTCACCACAACTAGAGAAAGCCCATGCATAGCAGCAAACACTCAACACAGCCAAAAATAAACACATTTATTTTAAAAAATAAATAAGAAGTAAATCTAGATAATGTTGTCAACAGACATATATATATATATAAAACATAAATACATATATACACATATATATATATTTTAAAGCATAAAAGAATAATTAAGAGACTTACAAAATGGTGACTTCAGGGGAGAAAATTTAAACATATATTTTTAAAAATTATAGAGCTGAACAATGCAAAGACTGAAATTTAGAATGCAAAAATTAGATGTAGGAGCAGATTGTCTAAGCAGAAATTAATTTAATGGGAATTGGGATATAGGTTAAAACAATATATTCAATCTAAAACATTGAGCAAAAAACAAAAGAAAATAAAGTAAAAAAACAAGACAGGGAAATAGAGAAAAACAATGTATATATTTTTGTAGTTTCATAAAAAGAGAAAGAGAATATGAGATAGAAGAAATATTGGAAGAAATAATGGCTTAGAAATTTCAAGATTTTTAAAAAATATCAACTGTATAAATACAAAAAAACCCACCATTAGACATAGCTCAGAAAAACTAAAACAAAACGACAACCTTAACAACAGATAAAGACACATTGTCTTTAAGTGTTTTATCATATACAATGAAAGCCCCAAAATAATAAAATGATAGATTGAAAGTGCTTTTAATCTAAAATTCTATTTATTAAACCCAAGAAAATACATTCTTAGTAAATAAATAAATAAAATGAACAAAAGAAAAAAACCTGACAAAACTGTTGTCCTAGGCAACACAGACTAAAGGAAGTAATAAAAGGTATTGTTTCTATAAACTAAAATTATTACATTTTAATCATATATTGAAATATGATATTTTATAAAAGAATAGTTTTTCAATATTTCTAACTGCTTTCTAATTGTTAATGACGTTACACTGTATACTTTACCTTCATGATATTGTTTTATATTCCAAAGTAAAAATATTCATTTTTACAGTTAATAATTGGCTTTATTGATATATGTAATATAATTGTGTGTTTGCCATATTTTTCTTTTAGAACTTATGACATTTTCCTGGGTTCATTATTTTCCTAAAATTTTCTAATATTTATTAGAGTAAATGTGAGAAAACAAATGTGTCTCTTTGTGCTTGAAAATGTCTTTATTTTATCCAATACCTTAAAAATAATTTGGTTCTACAAAATTCCAAGAAACAATTTTTCTACATATTGAAAACAATATTCAGCTTACTTATAATGTCTATTGTCTCTGACAAGGGATTGACTGTCAGTCAAATATGGTTCTTATCTTTCATTATCATTGGTATTTTTGACGATTTTTCTTCATTTCTAATATTTTAACTACTACAAAAATTCCACAAGTTTATATATTTGAAAAGACTCACAAGAATCCATATAGCAGACAAACCTAAGGTTTCTATTTAAAGGCAAAGGATAAGGTAAAGCAAGAGGAAGAGAATGCAGGAAATCATTAGAGGTCTTAGAAACATCCAGATGCAAGCTTACCAGGGTCCTTATTGACGTATTGACAAACTTCAGTTTGAATCACCAAAATCTGTGCAATGAATCTTGGCTTCAGGAAAACACAAGGCAGAAGTTCCAGTGGAGTCCTTTACACCCCTTTGCTCAAGTCATGCCATCTGACCAATTATGCTATGCCGGTGAAATCATCAGTAAACAAACTGGACTTGGGAGTTGCCAGGGGGGTTCAGCCTTAAAAAAGCAGGTCATAAACCCCATTACTCTTATCTTAGCCCAGAGTCTAAGAAATCCCAAGGTCCCCAAAGACAAGAATAGAGCATTCCCAGTCCAGTTGTAAAATAACTCCATCCCATACAAATATCTTTTTTTTTTGCTGTACGCGGGCCTCTCACTGTTGTGGCCTCTCCCATTATGGAGCACAGGCTCCGGACGCAGAGGCTCCGAGGCCACAGCTCACAGGCCCAGCCGCTCTGCGGCATGTGGGATCTTCCCGGACCGGGGCACGAACCCGTGTCCCCTGCATCAGCAGGCAGACTCTCAACCACTGCACCACCAGGGAAGCCCAAATATCATATTTTGGATATGAATTTATTTTTCTTTATCCAGCTCAGTTCTCATAATGTACATCTTATCTGAGGACTCACATCTTTATTTTTCTTAAACTTTGCACTTTATGTAATTAATTTTTATAGACAGTAAACAAACATATACTATACCTACTCAGGTTAAGTAAAAATGTGGATGATTAAGTGGGCAGACATATCACCTTTTTTGGTTGTTTTTGTCCTATATACTCTCTTCATCCCTAAGACTTGAGTTACTTGTTTGTTAGACCTTTTAATTAACACAAAGTCTCTTTTTGTACTTTTAATTTTTTAGCTCTCAGTGTTTCAACTTGAATATTTTCCAGTTCACTAATGTTGTGTCTCCTCTGCTCAATATGTATTTGAATTAATCTATTGTGTCCTTAATTTTAATTTTTGAATTTATATTTTTATAATTTCATTTGATTTTTATTTCAGTTCTCTAGTTAAATTCTCTACCTTCTCATCTATTTTCATGGGTATATCAGTCATATTATTTTAGAAGCCATGTTTGAAAATGCAAATAATGCCATCGTTTCTCTGTACCTGTCTTTATGTGTAGCTATCTCTTTTTATAATATTCTCTTGGTCCTCTTTCTTGGTATACTTGGTAACATTTTGTTGGATTCTGTACATTATGTAAGAAACATTGCAGAATGTCTGGGTGTTGCTATCTTCTTCCAGAGAAAATTCACTTTTTGCTCTGGAAAGTAGATAGAATGGCACAAATCAAAATAACCAATCAGATGATCTGTCCCACTTCTGGACTACATTTTTAGCAAGACCTTGTCTACCTCTGGTTTGCTTCCACTTCTGGGGAATAGCAATTTAGGGGATTCCAATTTGCAGCAGAAATCATTCAACAGGACCCTTTTTCACTGGCATACAGAACTACGGGTTTTTTGTTTTCGCCCTCTCAGAGCCATAAAACAGCTGAAAATTCTCTCTCTTTACAAGAATTGTTCTACTTAACTTCTTAAACTCTTTCCCTGGGCAGTTTAGGAATTCAGAAAATGCTTAGAGGGAACATACATTGAGTAGACATCTGCTTCCAGGGGAATATTTTAGTAACAGAGGTTAAATTCAGACTTCCCACCAAAGCAAAATACAAAGTAAACATATAAATGAGAAAATGATTTTCAGACATTAAACAACAGGCAGTGTGGACAGTGATTCCTGAAAGAAAGGCAATAAATGGATTAAGCCCCACAACTGTCCCAGCTTCTGACTTGCTGAGTTATCAAGTTGCAAAATGGGGGTGGAGAGTAGGCAGGAGTTTGGAAGGACCAAGAATCTAGAGAAAGAGAAAGACTGTTGAACTACTGGAGTTGAGAGAGTTTATTGTCTTGGGGAACCTAAGGGGGCTAGAATTATCAAGGCAGAATACCAGGAAGAGAAAGCTGAACAGGGACAAAGTTACAGATGTGTGCAGAAGGTTCTGACGTCTTCATCTGAGTACTGATTAGCACATATGTGTGAAGAAACTATTTAGAGGCCAGGGCAAGATTGGAACTTTCATGATAGAACTCCATGAAAGGGGCAGAGAGAATGATCTCTATACAGAGCTGAATGGTTTGTTTCTTCACCATCCAGAGTAAATTTATTAAGGTATAACTAACTTAACACAATGTCCAGTGTGCATTTGAGTATAAAAGAGAGAGTATCAATTCTTCCCAGTAGCTAATAGAGAATTAGGTGTGGGCAAGCAAACTTGTTTAAGCAGAATCTTAGAGACAAAATAGTATTTTTAGGAAGATGAAAGAAGAAGTGAAGGAGGTTTAGGTAAACATTCCAGGCAGAGGGCAAGGATCCAGAGATGTTTTCAAAGAACTTTAAGTGTTAAGTATGATTGCCTCAAAGTGTCAGAATGAGGATGAGGCAAAAGAGGAAACTTGAGGGGCAGACCTTGGAAAACATAGAATAAATGTTTAAGAAGGATAATTTTATAGCCTATAGTTTAAGTGGCAGGGGTGGATATGGAAATATGTTACAGAGAAATTAACCAGGTAAGATATATTGCAGAAAGGCCACTCACAATCCTGTGGATAATAATGAAATGAGATAGAAATCTTTAGAAATCAGTTAAAAAGCTGATGTTATATTCCTTCAAAAGACAGAGGGGGCTGGAACCAAGACAGTGAGCCTGGATAAGAGATAAGTTTCAGTGGTGATATTAATGGAACTGGGTCACTGTTAAATACAACGTAAGATGCAAAGTGTTTTCTGATTGGTTGACGTGAAATAGTTCATGTACTTCGTTATAATATTGATACTAAATGAGAACCAGATTAGAGGTAGGGAAATAAGAGCTGACTTTGGATATGTTGAGTTTGAGTTGTGGGATATCTAGATAAAAATGTCAGTTGGATAGTTGGTTTGAAATTCCAGAAGTCAGTACTGAAGTCTGTACTAGTGATATTCTTTCTCCAAATACATGATCATGTATGATCAATAAAACTATTCCAAATTTTAAACATTATTTCAAATGTTGATAAATATATTTCAGACAAGCTCTTAGCAATATCAAATAAAAATGTATAATATACATCAAAATATTCTGGCAATATTATTAACATGAGTGTGGTATAAATTAAATAGATAAAGGGCCACATTTTAAACACTTTGTGTGGTATAGTCCTATGTACCTCACACATACACAATTCCATAAATCATGAATAAAGACAACATCCAACAAAAAGGTCCTTTATATATTAATAATAGCTATAAAAATAGAAAAAAATTAAAAATTGACTAGAAATTGTAGCAATTGACAGTTCAAATTGGTTTCATCTAGTCTACTAATTAAATAAGTCATTAGTCTCCCTCAAAATATTAAGAATCACATAGCAAAGTGTAAATAGTTCACATGCCTCCTGAAATAGACAGTGTTGAGGAACTGTCTTCTGCATCTTAATTGGGCAAATAAATAACAACCCTGCCTAGATTATAGCAACCATTGATGTGCAAATGATCAGGGGCTAAAATAATTCCAGTAAATCAGCAGTAGGAAGTAAAGACATATAACATATTATCACAAAGAGAGTTTGATGTGACACCACTTTTATAATCAGATTTAGATGACATTCTTCATTAGATAACAGCAAGTTATTACTGTCTATAAAGGAGTTTAAAAAGAAATAAAATAACTTTGAAATATTCACCAACCAAAATTTTTAAACTAATGATAAAAATAAATGAAATGAAAATCCCTTCCTTTATCCATCTCCACCTTCTCATTCTTTTCATCAATAATATTCATTTATCCCCTCAAATATCTGTTTCTCAGAGACAGCTTCCCTGACATGCTAATTTAACATAAGTCCCAATAATAACTATTTTTATAGAAAAATAGTTATTTTCCATTATTTTATGGAAAATAATTCTATTGGTTTAATACATCAGTGGAAACAAATGGGAAAGTGGAAACACTGTACAGAAGAGTATGGGGTTATTTAAATTAATATTTAATTTACCTTTTTCCAAATAAAGTAACTTATACCAAAAAAGATAACTTGAGGATAAATGACAGAATAAAGAGTGATAACTTTTTATTTTTACTTTTAAAATGTAATATAATAAAATATTACGTGTAAAATACTTAACAAGAGTATAACAATTGCATAACTCAATAGTTTATACCTGAGGATGGAGAACCCCAATGCAGTGCTATTTTTCCTATCATGGTAACTGAAGGCCTTAATATAGTTTGACCAATATTACTAAACAATTATTATATTAGCTAATGTTTATTGAACACTTGCTACTTGGTAGACACTATCTTTAGTGCTATACATGAATTATTTCATTTAAACCTAAACCAACCTTATGAGATAGATACAACTATTAGCCCCATTTTCAAGATAGAGTGAGAGTGTAGTTACTTGCCCAAAGGCATTTTAAAATAAATGAACAGCAATTCTATTCCTCATAGTTAAATGATATTAATGTTTCCTTTCCTATCAATGTTTGGGTGTGTTTGAGTCATATGTTTATTTTTATATTCTTATTATTTCATGATACTATTATTATGGTACATAATATTAAACTATTATGTTCTATTAAGTTTCATTGAAATAATGATTTTTAATTGTGTTAGTTTTCTATCTCTGCATGGAAAATTACCACATATTTAGCAGCTTCAAACAATACCTATTTATTAACTCACAGTTTTATAGTTCAGAAGTCTGGGCAGATTCAACTGAGTTGTCTACTGAGGTTTTCACAAGACAAATCCAAGTATTTTTCAGGCCGGGCTCTAACCTGGGCTATAATGGGAGAATCTACCTGCAAGATCATTCTGGCTGTTGTGGAGAAGTCACTAAGCCAGCAGGTCACAACAGACCTTTTTCTTGCTTTGCATCTCTCTAATTTCCCCTCTGTGATCAGCCAAGAAAACTCTCTGCTTTAAAGGATTCATGTGATTAGATCAGGCCCATCTACATAATCTACCATTTAATTAACTCAGTATGAACTGATTTGTAACCTTAAAATAGGCACAACATTTATTTTGTCATATAAGCTAACATAATCACAGGCATGATATCACATCTTATTCAGAGCCCTGGGGTTTAGGGCAGGAAATTTTGGTCAGGGGTCATTTTAGAATTCTGCGTACCACACTAATATCTCTGTACTTGTCCACTCTCTTAACACATCATCATTTAAGGATTATTTTATTATTGAACATTTATTCACTGTCCCAAAGTACAATGTCATTAATAAGTGTGATTAAAAAATGTGTAGCTATTTTAGAAGTCTACTATTATTACTTTGATATAAAATTAGAAAGGAAATTATTTGATCAAAAAGTACAAACATTAAAGGATCATGATATATGTTACTAAATCACTTCCTTTATAATATAGTGGGGAAAAAAAAGCACTTTCAAAAAACTGTTTTCTTGTCAACCCTTGGTTTCACCCATTATATAAATGATATAATATGTATCATTTATATATGTAAAAAATAGAAAAATACTGTTCATTTTAATAGTAAAGGTAAATGTATAGGTGTAGTACACACATTAGTAGGAGAAAAGACTCTCCAGCCAAAATGACAGGGATTGAATTCCAGTTCCACTGCAAATTATCTCTAACTTTATCAAGCTACTTAACCACTCTGTACCTTAGGTTCTTTGACTGTTAAAAGTAGATAACGATATATGAACTAACTCATAGAGTGGTTGAAATAAATAAATGTATGGAAAATGAGTAAAATACCTAAAACTGGGTCCAGTTAATAGTTGATTAAATAGTCACATATATTTTTTCTCTTGTGAAACATCAATTCAAGTTCACTTTTTCATTTTATACTAACTTAAAGTTGAAATTTTAATCCATTTTGACTTCTAAAATATTTATATAAATATAAACTCATTATTATATATTTTTAAATGTCCACAGTTACATTTTTAACTAAATATATAAATATTTGTGCATTATTTTTTCACAAATATTTTTATAAAGAATAGTAAAATCATGAACAGAAGTAGTATATATTTCAATTAGTTGATTCACTTGGGCTTTTCAGTTTTATAATGATATAATTTTTACATAAAGATAAATATATTTGTGCCTTTCTAATTGTTATCTACATGTTTGTTGTCTGTTTTGCCCTCTTCCTTAATAATTGATTGAATTACCTCAATGTATTTTCAGTGTTTCTATTTTCATTCTTCAAGTTTAGTTCTTCACATTTTTTCTCTGAATAATGGGAGAATGTTTTACATTAGCTTTATTTCATTAATTTACTTTTACTGCAATATCTACTCTGTTACTTACTGCTTTTATTGCTTTAAAATATTGTGTTGTCCTATGACTTCTTTTTCAGATTTATAATCTATTCATGATTACTTTATTCTGTTATAAATTTAAATATTATTGGAAATGAACCCACAGAATATGTCTTGGGACTTTTAAAGCATAGGTTCTCCTGCTTTGACACAGAAAGAATTCAGTGAGAGGCAGAATGACAGGTAAGGAAAGAGTTAATTAGTATAGAGATATAAGCTTGTGAGAGATGCAAGCAGGCAGGCAAGGGACTGATACCCTGAGAACTTAGTGGGCTACAGTTTTACAATCAAAGAAAAATGAGGAGGGTAAGAAGACCACCTTATTCCTCATTCTTGAATAGATGTCAAACTTCCATCATCCGCTGCTCCTTCAAGTTGGGCAGGGGAGTTTTCTTGTACCTAAATGGTCAAACTGGGACTGTCATGGCACTTTGGAAATAGTTTAGTAACAAATACTAAAATACGGTAAATCATTTCAGGTTTCAATATGTCACCTTTCTCTATATTTTTGTTTTTAGTGCAGGCAGAGCAGCATATCCTAAGAACCACTAACTTACTGTCCTCACTGAACAAGATGTGGGTCTCTTTCCACCATTGTTTTATTGTTTGGGCGCATGTCCCATGCTTCTGTTGCATGATTTTGTTGCTAAGCAAGCCTGCTTGGTTTAGTTGTTAAGCCTGTTTTCTTGAGTGATCATTAAATTACAGGTCTCCCATATTTTTTTCTCTCCTTACAATCCTTTAGTGGAATTAATTATTTAACCACCTGCTTTGTCCCTTTTTTCTGTCCCTATCAGAAAGACATTTTAGATATTTTGGAATCTGTATTCTGTTTCTTAAGAAAATATATTTTATAGGATGTGTTAGAGTAATTAAGTTTGATCTATTTCTTTGAAATACTGTTTCTGTTAAGGTCTGGTATTTTCTCTGAGTTCATTTTTAGAGATTGATGCCTAGGCTAGCTCAGGATACAGAGATTCTTGCCTGAATCTTTTGATTCTGGATAAACTTCAAAGGTAATATTTTTTTAAATTTCTTATGAATTTCAATACATCCCTCAGAGATCTAGCAGCCCATGGTAGATGGATGATGCAGGAAGCAATTCCCAGCATTGAGTAACACAGATTAGGTATCATAGATGGAAAATTGTGTATGAGATGGAACCAGGAGGTTTTCAGTATAGTGGCTGCACACATGGTTTTCTAAGAAAAATTGAGCCAAGAGTAAATTTAGAGTAAGCCTCATAGGACAAAATCTCCATATAATAGGATGTTGCCAAATAAAACACAGGAATTCTAATTAAACTCAAATTCATATAAACAGCAAACATTTCAGTATTAGTATGTCCCTCAGATTACATGGGACATACATATACTAAAAACATTAATTGTTGCTTCTCTGAAATTCAAATTAATTGGACATCCTGTATTTTTGTTTGCTGAATCTAGCAATCCTAAATACTGTGATTTGAAGGACTGATAACATTTAGCTGCACATTGGGTAACCCATACACACCTCACATTCATTATTCTGGCCTGTGCTAAGGTAAGGGGTCTTGGTGAGGGTTAATTCAAAGGCACAGCCCTCTCACTCCTCTGCTGATCTGGCTCCTACTTAGACATTGGCTCATACACCCTTTTTTAAATAAGAAAATACATAAACATTTTCTGATTTTTGAACATCATTCTTGCCTACATTGAAATGATCATTCTTCATTTTGAAAATTACTGGGAAAAAACAGTCTCAGACACTTTCAATACTATTTTACAAATATGTCTTTAAAGTTCCTCAGACTTCATCACTAATTCACCCTGACTACTTGCCACATCCCTGGACCAGTAAACCAGATTGATTAATGTTTCCAAGTGATTTCAACTGAGATATAATATTGAATGTGCAATACAAAAAAAAAAGAAATCTGAATAATAGTATGTCAATGCATTTCTTTTAGAATACATGATATCTGGGTATACTACATATTTCATCACGTACTGGGAATTCAGTTTAAAAGCATAAAGGACACATTGAAAATATATTTTTCCCCATAGCAGAAGTGCTCCATTACAGAAATACACAGTTGAGCAAAAGTCTAAAACAGCGAATATCCACGAGCATGCACCGGCTTTCTGCGGCGTCCGCAGTGAAGACGCGAGAACAATTTACAAGCAGCAGCACCGAAGCAATACAGCCAAGCTACCGGATGACATCAGGGAGCTTTTCCCCATGAAATTGGGGGCAAGAGGCTATGCTTTGCTTGGTGTGACTGTTTAATTTCTGTATATACTTACTCTTTTGCTTTACACATGTTCTGTGCAGATGCCAGAAGTTTGCTCAGGTAAGTGCAAGGTGGGACTTGATCCTCTCTCAGGTTTCTGCTACTTCTAAACGGCTCCCTTGGGGAATTGGTTATGCCAGTTTGGGTATCTAGACTTAGTTAATAATGTCCTAAAATGGAAAATAAAAACTCGTAACCCTAGTTAAATCCAAAAAAGAAAAACAAAAAATCTTTTTTTGTGTAAGTCTTTCATGATGTATAGAGACAAAAGGAACTAGGTCTCTTGTTATTCATTCTTCATGTATGGAAATGGCTGGAATCTTCCTGGGTTATTTCTGATCTTAAAGTGGACTTACAGTTCGCTCTTAAAATTTCTTTTATATTGCTGGGAAACCAAGTTTATATATACTCTAATACTATCTAAAATCTTGGATATAGGAACTTAAAATCTTGGGTTTTATAGAAGAATAATTTACTTCTATTTAATTGTCATATGTTTAAAGACAGGATCCTTTAATGTTACCAAATTGTTGAGTAAGGTGGAATAAAATGTTTGATAGGGAGCCCTGAGTAATACAGAACTGTGGTTAAAAATCTGTCCTCAACTCTCTAATACAGACGGTATCATCATGCACACACACACACACACACACACACACACACACCCCATCCACCCACATTCAAACAAAAGCTCCCTAACCCCTTGTTACTTAATAGAAAAACTAGGAATACATCATAGGTATATTAATTGCCTCCATCTGTAAGTTATACGAATAGTCCATATACTGGACTATGTAACAAATTTTTGTAGTTTCCTTTTTTAATCTTTATTTTTATAACCTCTCTTTTGCTTTCATCCTGCCTTTTTCCTGTTAGCATCTCGAGATTTACTAAGTAAAAATATTCCGAATCTGAATTAATATTCCTTAGGCCCTAAAAATAATAAAAATGCACACTTTCCAGCCATTTATATTGACTGCATGAGAGAAGATTTGAGATATGGTTTTTTGTTGTTGTTGTTGTTTTTCTTTAAATTTATTTATTTATTTGTTTTGGGCTGCATTGGGTCTTCGTTGCTGCACGCAGGCTTTCTCTTGTTGCGCTGAGTGGGGGCTACTCTTTGTTGCGGTGTGCGGGCTTCTTATTGCGGTGGCTTCTCTTGTCGCGGAACACAGGCTTTAGGTGCGCGGGCTTCAGTAGTTGTGGCACTCAGGCTCAGTAGTTGTGGCTCTCGGGGTCTAGAGCTCAGGCTCAGTAGTTACAGCCCACTGGCTTAGTTGCTCCGCAGTATGTGGGATCTTCCCGGACCAGGGATCGAACCCGTGTCACCTGCATTGGCAGGCGGATTCTTAACCCCTGCGCCACCAGGGAAGTCCTGAGATATGTTTTTAAAGTTGTTTTTAAAAAGTGTGTTTACCCAATCCAAAAATGGGCAAAAGACCGAAATAGACATTTATCCAAAGAAGATATACAGATTACCAGTAAACACATGAAAGAATGCTCAACAACATTAATCATTAGGGAAATGCAAATCAAAACTACAATGAAGGCTTCCCTGGTGGTGCAGTGGTTGATAGTCTGCCTGCCGATGCAGGGGACGTGGGTTCGTGCCCCAGTCCAGGAGGATCCCACATGCCGCGGAGCAGCTGCACATGTGAGCCATGGTTGCTGAGCCTGCACGTCCAGAGCCTGTGCTCCACAATGGGAGAGGCCACAACAGTGAGAGGCCCGCGTACTGTAAAAAAAAAAAAAAAAAATCTACAATGAGATATCATCTCACACCAGTCAGAATGGCCATCATCAAAAAACCTACAAACAATAAATGCTGGAGAGGGTGTGGAGAAAAGGGAACACTCTTGCACTGTTGGTGGGAATGTAAATTGATACAGCCACTATGGAGACCAGTATGGAGGTTCCTTAAAAAACTACAAATAGAACTATCATATGACCCAGCAATCCCACTACAGTGTATATACCCTGAGAAAACCATAATTCAAAAAGAGTCATGTACCACAATGTCATTGCAGCCCTATTTACAATAGCCAGGACATGGAAGCAACCTAACTGTCCATTGACAGATGAATGGATAATGAAGTTGTGGCCCATATATACAACAGAATATTACTCAGCCATAAAAAGAAACAAAACTGAGTTATTTTTAGTGAGGTCGATGGCCTAGAGTCTGTCATACAGAGTGAAGTAAGTTAGAAAGAGAAAAACAAATACTGTATGCTAACACATATATATGGAATCTAAAAAAAAAAAAAAAAAAAAAAAGGTCATGAAGAACCTAGGGGCAGGACAGGAATAAAGACACAGACATACTAGAGCATGGAATTGAGGACATGGGGAGGGGGAAGCGTAAGCTGGGATAAAGTAAAGGAGTGGCATGGACATATATACACTACCCAATGTAAAACTGCTAGCTAGTGGGAAGCAGCCCTATAGCACAGGGAGATCAGCTCTGTGCTTTGTGACCATGTAGAAGGGTGGGATAGGGAGGGTGGAAGGGAGGGAGATGCAAGAGGGAGGAGATATGGGGATATATGTATATGTATAGCTGATTCACTCTCTTATAAGGTAGAAACTAACACACCATTGTAAAGCAATTATACTCCATAATGATGTTAATAAATAAATAAATTAATAATAAATAAATGAAAAGTGTGTGTATTTCTTTAATTACTTTGCTTTGATTTACTTATTAGATTCCAATCAGTGAAAAGGAACCAGTTTTGCATGTGACCTACATATGCAATTTCAAAAATCTCTGAAACTATTTTTGTCTGAACAAGAAAGCAAAGCATACATTTTGAGATACGTCAAATGCTCTGCTAAAGATGAAAATGCTTCCCAATTTAAATTTTATTTTTTATATAAATACAATCAAATTCCCCAACAAATTTATCTGCAAAATATTTGGAAAGTAACATTTCATTTCAAGTCCTCTCCCAATGAGGTTGATCAATACCTCCATAAGTAGAACTATGCTTTTGTTTCCTGCTTTGTATTAATTCATTAATAATAAATTCTATGTGAGCATTTTTTCTGAACCAGACCCTGTGCTGAACACTGAGGATGCAATAAAAGCAGAGGGAGAAAAGTGCCTTCCTTGGGAAAATCACATCACACTAGACATAATAGAACATTAAGCTACAAATTAAAGTAGATAAAGTGCAATATAAGTGGTATGTTATACTGCACTCAGTGTTCTTCTGGATGGGTTAGTTTACTATTCATTGTGTGGGACATACAGGTTCTGTGAACAGAAATTAGAAAAGAGGAAATAAAATATTACAATTTAAAATTTGAGCTAAAAATCTATGATCAATATGAAGAATAGAGGAGGAGGAACCAAGATGGTAGAGTAGAAGGACGTGTTCTCACTCCCTCTTGCAAGAAGACCAGAGTCACAACTAGCTGCTGGACAATCATTGACAGGAGGAGACTGGAACTCACCAAAAAAAGATACCCTACATCCAAAGACAAAGGAGAAGCCACAATTAGACGACGGGAGGGTGCAATCACATTAAAATAAAATCTCATAACTGGAGGGTTGGTGACTCACAGACTGGCAAACACTTATACCACAGAAGTCCACCCACTGGAGTGAAGGTTCTGAGCCCCACGTCAGGCTTCCCAACCTTTGGGTCCGGCAACAGGAGGAGGAATTCTTAGAAAATCAGACTTTGAAACTTAGTGAGAATTGATTGCAGGACTTTGAAAGGACTAGGGGAAACAGTGACTCCACTCTTGGAGGGCACACACAAAGGGGTGTGTGCATCGGGACACAGGGGAAGGAGCAGTGACCCCAGGGGAGACAGAAGCAGACCTATCTGCTAGTGTTGGAGGGTCACCTGTGGAGACAGGGTGTGGCTCTGTTTCGCCATGGAGACAAGGACACTGGCAGCAGAAGTTCTGAAGTGCTCCTTGGTGTGGGCCTTCCCAGGGTCTGTCATTGGCACCAGCAGGGAGCCTAGGTAGGCTCCAGTGTTGGGTTGCCTCAGGCAAAACAACCAACAGGGAGGGAACCCAGCCACACCCATAAACAGTCAAGTGGATTAAATATTCCTGAGCTCTGCCCACCAGAACAACTGTCATCTCTACCCACCATCAGTCCCTCCCATCAAGCTTCTTAGATAGCCTCATCCACCAGAGGTCAGACAGCAGAAGCAAGAAGAACTACAATACTGCAGCCTGTGGAACAAAAACCACATTCACAGAAAGATAGACAAGATGAAAAGGCAGAGGGCTATATACCAGATGAAGGAACAAGATAAAACCCCAGAAAAACAACTAAATGAAGTGAAGATAGGCAACTTTCCAGAAAAAGAATTCAGAATAATGATAGTGAAGATGATTCAGGACCTTAGAAAAAGAATAGAGGCAAATAACGAGAAGATGCAAGAAATGTTTAACAAAGTCCTAGACGAATTAAACAACAGAAAAAGAGAGATGAACAATACAATAACTGAAATGAAAACTACACTAGAAGGAATCAACTGAGGCAGAAGAACGGATAAGTGACCTGGAAGACAGAATGGTGGAATTCACTGCTGCTGAACAGAATAAAGAAAAAAGAATGAAAAGAAATGAAGACAGCCTAAGAGACCTCTGGGACAACATTAAACACAACAACACTTGCATTATAGGGGTCCCAGAAGGAGAAGAGAGACAGAAAGGACCAGAGAAAATATTTGAAGAGATTATAGTTGAAAACTTCCCTAACAAGGGACAGGAAATAACCACCCAAGTCCAGGAAGCACACCTAGTCCCATACAGTCTAAATCCAAGGAGAAACATGCCGAGACACATAGTAATCAAATTGGCAAAAATTAAAGACAAATAAAAATTATTGAAAGCAGCAAGGGAAAAAAGACAAATGACATACAAGGGAACTCCCAAAGGCTAACAGCTGATTTCTCAGCAGAAACTCTACAAGCCAGAAGGGAGTGGCATGATATACTTAAAGAGACTAAAGGGAAGAACCTACAACCAAGATTGCTCTAGCCGGCAAGGATCTCATTCAGATTTGATAGAGAAATCAAAAGCTTTACAGATAAACAAAAGCTAAGAGAATTCAGCACCACCAAACCAGCTCTACAACAAATGCTAAAGGATCTTCTCTAAGTGGGAAACAAAAGAGAAGAAAAGGACCTACAAAAACAAACCCAAAACAAATAAGAAAATGGTCGTAGGAACATACATATCGATAATTACCTTAAACATCAATGGATTAAATGTCCCAACCAAAAGACACAGGCTTGCTGAATGGATACAAAAACAAGACCCATATATATGCTGTCTATAAGAGACCCACTTCAGACCTAGGGACACATACAGAATGAAAGTGAGGGGATGGAAAAAGATATTCCATGCAAATGGAAATCAAAAGAAAGCTGGAGTAGCTATACTCATATCAGGTAAAATAAACTTTAAAATAAAAAAAAATGTTACAAGAGACAAGGAAGGACACTACATAATGATCAAGGGATCAATCCAAGAAGAAGATATAACAATTATAAATGTATATTCACCTAACATAGGAGCAGCACAATACATAAGGCAACTACTAAGAGCTATAAAAGAGGAAGTCGACAGTAACACAATAATAGTGGGGGACTTTAACACCTCACTTACACCAATGGACAGATCATCCAAAATGAAAATAAATAAGGAAACAGAAGCTTTAAATGTCACAATAGACCAGATAGATTTAATTGATATTTATAGGACAGTCCATCCAAAAACAGCAGATTACGCTTTCTTCTCAAGTGTGCATGGAACATTCTCCAGGATAGATCACATCCTGGGTCACAAACCAAGCCTCAGTAAATTTAAGAAAATTGAAATCATATCAAGCATCTTTTCAGACCACAACGCTATGAGATTAGAACTGAATTATAGGGATAAAAATGTAAAAAACACAAACACATGGAGGCTAAACAATACGTTACTGAATAACGAAGAGATCACTGAAGAAATCAAAGAGGAAATCAAATATACCTAAAGCCAAATGACAATGAAAACACGATGATCCAAAAATTACAGGATGCAGCAAAAGCACTTCTAAGAGGGAAGTTTATAGCTATACAAGCCTACGTCAAGAAACAAGAAAAATCTCAAGTAAACAATTTAAGCTTACACCTAAAGGAACTAGAGAAAGAAGAACAAACAAAACCCAAAGTTAGCAGGAGAGAAATCATGAAGATCAGAGCAGAAATAAATGAAATAGAAACAAAGAAAACAATAGCAAAGATCAACAAAACTAAAAGCTGGTTCTTTGAGAAGATAAACGAAATTGATAAACCATTATCCAGACTCATCAAGAAAAAGAGAGAGAGGACTCAAATCAATAAAATTAGAAATGAAAAAGGGGAAGTTACAACACACACTGCAGAAATACAAAGCATCCTAAGAGACTACTACAAGCAACTCTGTGCCAATAAAATGGACAACCTGGAAGAAATAGACAAATTCTTAGAAAGGTATAACCTTCCAAGACTCAACCAGGAAGAAACAGAAAATATGAACAGACCAATCACAAGTAATGAAATTGAATCTGTGATTAAAAATCTTCCAACTAACAAACGTCCAGGACCAGACGGCTTCACAGGTGAATTCTATCAAACATTTAGAGAGGAGCTAACACCCATCCTTCTCAAACTCTTCCAAAAGATTGAAGAAGAAGGAACACTCCCAAACTCATTCTATGAGGCCACCATCACCCTGATACCAAAACCAGACAAAGACACTACGAAAAAAAGAAAATTACAGACCAATATCACTGATGAATATAGATACAAAAATCCTCAACAAAATACTAGCAAACAGAATCCAACAACACATTAAAAGGATAATACGCCATGATCAAGTGGGATTTATCCCAGGGATGCAAGCGTTCTTCAATATATGCAAATCAATCGATGTGATGCACCATATTAACAAATTGAAGGAGAAAAACCATATGATCCTCTCAACAGATGAAGAAAAAGCTTGTGACAAAATGCAACACCCATTTATGGTAAAAACTCTCCAGAAAGTGGGCATAGAGGTAACCTACCTCAACATATTAAAGGCCATATCCAACAAACCTACAGCAAACATCATTCTCAATGTTGAAAAACTGAAAGCATTTCCTCTAAGATCAGGAAAGAGACAAGGATGTCCACTCTCACCACTATTATTCAACATAGTTTTGGAAGTCCTAGCCACGGCAATCTTAGAAAAAAAGAGATAAAAGAATACAAATTGGAAAAGAAGGATTAAAACTGTCACTGTTTGCAGACGACATGATAATATACATAGAGAATCCTAAAAATGCCACCAGAAAACTACTAGAGCTAATCAATGAATTCAGTAATGTTGCAGGATACAAAATTAATGCACAGAAATCTCTGGCATTTCTATACACTAATGATGAAAAATCTGAAATACAAATTATGGAAACACTCCCATTTACCATTGCAACATAAAGAATAAAATACCTAGGAATAAACCTACCTAGGGAGAAAAAAGACCTGTATGCAGAAAATTATAAGACACTGATGAAAGAAATTAAAGATGACACCAACAGATGGAGAGATATAACATGTTCTTGGATTGGAAGAATCAATATTGTGAAAATGACTATACTACACAAAGTAATCTACAGATTCCATGCAATCCCTATCAAATTACCAATGACACTTTTATGGAACTAGAACAAGTCATCTTAAAATTTGTATGGAGACACAGAAGACCCTGAATAGCCAAAGCAGTCTTGAGGGAAAAAAATCGGTGCTGGAGGAATCAGGCTCCCTGACTTCAGACTATACTACAAAGCTACAGTAATCAAGATAATATGGTACTGGCACAAAAACAGAAACATAGATCAATGGAACAAGATAGAAAGCCCAGAGATAAACCCATGCATCTATGGTCAACTAATCTATGACAAAATAGGAAGAGATATACAATGGAGAAAAGACAGTCTCTTCAGCAAGTGGTGCTGGGAAAACTGGACAACTACATTTAAAATAATGAAATTAGAACACTCCCTAACACCATACACAAAAATAAACTCAAAATGGATTCAAAACCTAAATGTAAGACCAGACACTATAAAACTCTTAGAGGAAAACATAGGAAAAACACTCTTTGACATAAATCACAGCAAGATCCTCTTTGATCCACCTCCTAGAGTAGTGGAAAGAAAAACAAAAATAAACAAATGGGATCTAATACAACTTCAAAGCTTTTGCACAACAAAGGAAACCATAAAAACAAGACGAAAAGACAACCCTCAGAATGGGAGAAAATATTTGCAAACGAATCAACGGACAAAGGATTAATCTCCAAAATATATTATCAACTCATGCAGCTCAATATTAAAGAAACAAA
Organism: Delphinus delphis; assembly: GCF_949987515.2. Classification (NCBI taxonomy): domain Eukaryota; kingdom Metazoa; phylum Chordata; class Mammalia; order Artiodactyla; family Delphinidae; genus Delphinus; species Delphinus delphis. Next base: position 27,842,345 of record NC_082700.1, read on the forward strand.
TAACCCAATCCAAAAATGGGCAGAAGACCTAAATAGACATTTCTACAAAGAAGACATACAGATGGCCAAGAAGCACATGAAAAGCTGCTCAACATCACTACTTATTAGAGAAATGTAAATCAAAACTCTAATGAGGTATCACCTCACACCAGTCAGAATGGGCATCATCAGAAAACCTATAAACAGCAAATGCTGGAGAGGATGTGGAGAAATGGGAACCCTCTTGCACTTCGTGGGAATGTAATTGATACAGCCACTATGGAGAACAGTATGGAGGGTCCTTAAAAAACTAAAAATAGAATTACCGTATGATCCAGCAATCTCACTACTGGGCATATACCCAGAGAAAACCATAATTTAAAAAACACTTGCACCCCAATGTTCATTGCAGCACTATTTACAATAGCCAGGTCATGGAAGCAATGTAAATGCCCATCGACAAACGAATGGATAAAGAAGTGTGGTACATATATACAATGGAATATTACTCAGCCATAAAAAGGAACAAAATTGAGTCATTTGTTGAGAAGTGGATGGATCTAGAGACTGTCATACAGAGTGAAGTAAGTCAGAAAGAGAAAAACAAATATTGTATATTAACGTATATATGTGGAACCTAGAAAAATGGTACAGATGAACCAGTTTTCAGGGCAGAAGTTGAGACACTGAGGTAGAGAACAAACTTATGGACACCAAGGGAGGAAAACTGAAGTGGGGTGGGGATGGTGGTGTGGTGAATTGGGCGATTGGGTTTGACATGTATACACTGATATGTGTAAAATTGATGACTAATCAGAACCTGCAGTATAAAACAAACAAACAAACAAACAAACACAAAAAAACAACTAATACTAAACTTTCTTTGGGTTATTTGTGTGGAAATATGTTAATATAAATGTTTCAGACATTACATGAAATTTCTAAAAATCTTAAATGTTCTGGTATAATGTTATAAGTCATATTTCTAGTTATTACTTTAAAATGTATATCTCAGAAATAACTATATTTCCTTGTCAATTGCATTATTATTAACTTTCATCAAATCTTTAACTGTGGGCATTTTTAAGTCTTGTGTCCTTACAGACAGTTCTGGGTGTACTCTGAGGCTTTTGCAAATATATTCCTATAAAAGGAACATATTTGTTTCATCTTCAAGGAATTCATGGAAAAGACTCTTGACAAGTACAGGTTTCTGGTAACTGACAGTGCTTCTGAACTGAATGAATAAGCATTTTCAGAACTCTAATGGAAAACTGATGAATTCATAAAAGTGCTAACAAAAGATCAAGATGAAAAAAAATTAATTACATGGGACTGAGTGAACTGATGAGGATGATTATAATTTCTGTGACTTTCTGTTTGAATAAAAAAAAATATCCCACAATGACTCAGAGGCAAAAAATATACAAATCAATATTTACTGTGAAGGAAAGGAGCTGTTACAGTGGAGGATTATTGGACTGAATGTCAATATTATGACATAGTATGAGTTTGTTTCATGTTTGGTAAATGCAATCATTGTTGCTTTCGTTGTGGTCATCCATTTACAATGCTTGCTGTCAGTTTATCTCTTGTAAAAATAAAATACAGTGTGTATGTGTGTGAAAAAAATGGTAATTTTGTGATGGGATGGAGGTATTAGCTAATGCTATGGTGGTAATCTTTCTGCAATATATAAATGCATCAAATCATCATGTACCTTAAACTTATAAAATCTTTTATGTCAATTATATCTCAATAAAGCTGGGGGGGAATAAAAAATATGAAGAATCAAAATTTTTCCATATTAAAGGTTGAATATCTTTCCCTTGTGTTATAAAATTAGCAATAGACAAATGTCAGGTAGCAGAAGCAACTATACAAGTATACATTACATTGGTTTATTTATTCTCTAAATAAACTGAGTAAGACTATTAGTACATGATTCATAACAATTCATGTTTTAATAATTCAAGTTACTCCAGGCCTCCATAGTTAACAATTAAGAAAATAGCCTCCAGAAACATGGGATCATGACCAAGATGGTTTTCCCCAGATGGTCAGAATAATTCAATAATGAAAATGGAAGAATTCTATATTTTCATAATTCTTGAATAATTTTTAGAAGAAAGTACTGTGTGTATTGAATTTTAAATAATCAGTTTTAATGAAAAAAGATGACTTGACCTGATTTCGTAAAAAAGATATTTGCTATATTCCATTTCAGGTTCAATTATGAATAATTAATTTTAATGATTTCATATAAAATTTAATGTTCTGAGTGAGCTCTGAAATCATACAATTTTGGATTTCTTATCTTTATTGAATAGGGACCAGGGAAGTTTGTTTAAATATAGAATCATTTTTAAAGTTTTAAGAAGCTAAAATTATTACTATTCAAAAATATTAATAAACATTACTATGATGATTTACAATAAAAGATTAGTCCACTGTGAAAAGTCATTAGTACTGTTTTTGGTTAAGTGTCAGTGGACATTGTATAATGGACATCAATACGTAGAAATATAAAGAAATGATTACTTGTTTCTAAGTCAATAAAATTATTCTTAACATCCCAATTTAATATGTCTAAAATGTTTACTAACTTATCTGTGTATTGATAACATTTTGAAACTAAAAAGCTTCCAAATTGCATTGATTCTATAGATACTATGCACACTGGATTTTACAAAAATATGGGCATGTATAAGATGGCATGCCACTTAAAATTAGCTTATAAATGACTTTGGACACTTCTTTAACAAAAAATTAGGAAAACCTTGCATTGTTTGTAATCAGCATTTTTCTTTTATTCAAAATCCTCTCTTATTCATTTTTTTCCTGAAATATTGTGTTGTTTCTAAAGACTGACTCAAAATAAAAGGATTGGGCTTCCGTGGTGGTGCAGTGGTTGGGAGTCCGCCTGCCGATGCAGGGGACACGGGTTCTTCCTCGGGTCCGGGAGGATCCCACATGACGCGGAGCGGCTGGGTCCGTAAGCCATGGCCACTGAGCCTGTGCATCCAGAGCCTGTGCTCCGCAACGAGAGAGGCCGCAGCAGTGAGAGGCCCGCGTATCACAAAAAAAATAAATAAATAAAAATAAAAAAATAAAAGTATGCTTATGTCCTAAATGTGACATCCTTATTGAAACAAATTTAAAGTAAATTAAGTGTAGATTATCTTATTTCAAGATTCTGGATAAGTTTATAGCAGAACTCTTTGTGTCTGGTTTGCCCTATGTGAAATCCATATTTTCTGTAATCACTCATGAACTCTTTTGAATTTTTAGGAATACAGAATCAGATATAGCAGTTAATACAAGGAAGACAAAAAAAAAAAAAAAAGGAAAACCATAAAAGCTTCTTATTAATGGGACTTTTAAACTTTTTAATCCAGATAAGGGCCAAGTTTAATCATCAGTAAAATTAGCAAAAAGAGCTCTAAGATTAAAAGACTTGAATTTGATCCTAAATATAATAACTTGTGACTAAAAGGAGGACTCAAATAGTTATTTGCAAATAGAGATGAAAATCTCTTTCACTGAATTATTTGGAAGATCAATTAAGATTATATATGTGAAAGTAATTTCTCAAATGCAATAAACTGTACAATTGGTCATTGTGACTATAAGGGCAGTTAGAGGATAAAAGTGCCCTCTACACGCTTTTCCTTCTTATTCCTATAAAGTCTAAATGTCGTGTCCATTATGATTTGCTGCATTACATTCTGTTTTTAAAAACACATATGTGCCTATTTTACAATAAATACAACTTTTAACAAAAATATAAAAAGACAACATTTGGAAAAATCTAAAGGAAATGTGGATTCATTAAAATCTTGGTAAGAGAAGAAAACCATATGGGAAATTAATAGAATTTTTTAAAACTCTGATAACAGATGTATAAAAAGTACCATTCAAGAAAAGCAAGGTAGAAATGAACTGGTATTATTTTCAAAATATAACTTTGACCACTTTTGATGAATATTTTATATAAGTTTTTCACAGATTTGAATTGTTTTACAAAAAAATGGTAGATGCATAATATTTTTGTCTCATCATTCTCATTAATTCCATTAAACTTAAAGCTGCTAAGCAAGGATATACTTGCTTAATATAAGCAAATCAAATTATTCTTTCTGGAAATCATTTCTTGTCAATGGTTGTGAAAAATTTAAATATAATTAGTTGATTTAATATATATATATATACACACACATATATACATATATATATACACATACATACATACATACATATATCTTCTACTTTTGACTTTCATGTGTTCTCCAAATTTGACAAAGTCCCCAAATTGAGTAAGTCAAAATATCTACCAATTTTACATATGCACCAGGACCATTGCCTTGTAATATTTCTCAACATAAAACCCTCTCTTGCAGGTATTACCCCATTTCTCTATTCCCCTTTATAAAAAACCTCCTTGAAATATTTATCGGTGCTTACAGTCTCCAATTATTTCATCCTGTTTTCTGTTGAATCTATTCTTCACAGGATTTCAACCCCACCTGTACACTAAAATAACACACGTCAAGTCTTCTTATTATGTACAGTGGTTAATGGTTAATCATCTTTTTACCTAACCCATGAGCAGTATTTTTTCACTCTATGTTGGTTGTGGAATCAACACCTAAGAGAAATCTACACTAGGGATAAAAATGTACAAACATTCATTGTTCAATTAGTGGTTTAAGCCATGACCCAGGAAGAGATTACCAAGTCAAACACTATGTAGAAAAGAGAAAATCTTTGAGTACAGGGGAACCCCAAATTTAAGGACCCCAGGTAATAAGAATTGACAAAAAGATAATAATACAGAGCCACCTGAAATCTAGGAGGAAAACCAAGAATATGGGCTGTTCTGGGAACCAGACAACATTTCTGAGAAAGAGAGACTAATGCTGCTGATAGTTCAGTAAGAAGAGTACTGACAATTGACCATGGGGTTTAGTATCTTGAAGATCACTGCAAAAGGTCAAGATAGGGTGAGAAGAAATATTGAATAAAGTGAGTAGAAAAAAAAAATACTTTTGAGGATTATTGTTGTAATTGAAAACAGGGAAATAGGATTGAAGTTGAAGCGGGTAGAGGTGTCCAGAGAAGTTTTGCCTTTGCTGTTTGTCTCCTGGTTCTTTAAAATCACAAACATAACAGTGTGTTTTCATGCTGATGGATGGAAAAGGCAAAATTGATAATGAAAAAGAGAGACAGAAAATTTGTTAATGCGATGTCTTGATGTCCTTGGATAGGTAACAAGAAATGGAATCTAGGGCACACAGAGAGGGCTGGACTTACCTTGTAGCACAGTGGGACCATGTGTGATAATTGAAAGGAAGGCAAAGTACATGAGAATTGAGGCTATGATGAGTGAGGATAGACAAGCAATGTGATTCGAGTTTAATAATTAAAAAAAAAAATAAGAGAAACTACAATGTGACTTCAAACTGAATTAGAAATTGGGCTAATATATAAAATGATATAGGAAAATGGTTCATGGCTTTAGAAATATATGTGTGTATGCACACATGTGTGTATAGATTTTTGTTTAGTTTTCCTCCTTTCCCGGCCCCAAACTTCCTCCTAATATTGTTAATAGCATGTTTGGTTACATTCCTAAAATATTATTCAGCAATAAGCAAATATATTCCCATAGACTAATTCTAGCAGGAATTCTATGACACAAATCTCTTCCCCAGGAGTCTGGTAAACACACGATATTCCCAGTAGAGGAGAATATCAATAAATTTTATTTATTTTTTAAAATAAATAAAATTTTATTTCTTTTTTAAGTAAATAAAATTTATTTCTTTTTTAAATAAAATTTACTGCTCAGGGCTTTTAAGAAAGGAAAGTCATGTAAAATAATAATTTACAGGTAAATTTTAATTTATTTAATGATAAGAACCAAGATAAAAGTACACTGATGATTGTACTGGGTGGTATTATTAGTACTGTATTAGGGAAGGGAGAAGATAAGAAATTGTGTTTTTATGCTGAACAATAACATTCACTTACCTGAAACCTAGTGTGTGATTACTATCAATGGCACGTGGGATTTAAAATGTGGAATATTATGGTTTTCCAATGAGTTGTTTAGTCAGCATGATGCTACACTAACCATCACATGCTTCAAAGAAGAGACTCTTGATTTTTGCATTTCAAAAGCACTATCTTCCTTTCTCTAAGGTTCAAAAAATAGTTCTGTGTATTACAAATTTTCATCCTAAGGATCATCTCAGAATAATTCACCTTCCCTCCCGAATGATAACGATGAAGATTGCTAAGCATCACAATCATGTTCCCTTAGAAGGAGACAATGAATGGTAATTAGGATCTCAGAAGATGGGCAGAACCTATGTCGTGATTTTGATTTGTAGTTGATGAAGTGAATAAAGAAAAAGTGACAAGCTGGATTTTAAACAAGAACAGGACAGATTTACAAGGTCAAGCCTTATGCATTTCTAATAGAGTGGGAAGCTTAATAATACAAATATTTTACCTACCTACCTCCTACCTTAAGTATAGTAGTTTTTGAGATAAAGTAAATTATTTTAGTTATGGGTTATCTGTTTTGTGAAAAAGATAAAAGTCCATGGTCTAAAAGAAACTCCAGAGTTAATAATTTTGAAAAGCAGATCTGTGAGTTTATCATTTTTCTTGATGTTTACAGTCTGGCTGCACTTACTTATAACCACATGCACTTACAGGGTGAACATCTTTCTTCTATTCTGTCTTCCAGATCTGCGGTGTGACCTGGAAGTCTAATGTTGTTCACCTGCCCAGTGGATTCAGAGGTAAATTTAGTCTCTTTAATTGTGCCTGTATTTCTTTCTACTGTTTCTCCTCCAAACATTTTGCAAGTGTCAATTTTGCCTAATAGACTCAATATTTGATCAAAACCTTGGAGTCCTTCCAAAAGACTGAGTGCAGAACACTGTCACTTACTGTAATCCCTTCCACTTCGCCACCCACCACCCAGAACTTAGCTGTGATTTATTTTATATTCAAACATTTCATGTAGTCCTTTGCTAATAGTTATCCAAACCTCAGCTTGAAGCTCATATCCAAAAGTTGTGATAAAGCTTTGCACATTGCTTCCTTAGATAAGACCTCCAGACTAGATTGAATTTACCCACCTCTCCAACTGTGGCACCGAGGTCACTATCAATTGCCCTTCTAACTCAAAAGTGTCATTTACTCATCCCTGACTATGCACATGTTCTTCCTTCTGGAAAGTAATTCTACTTCTTCTTCTTAAACTACATTAAAAAATTATTTCTCAAGATGGAGTACGCATAGTATTCAGAGATTTAGCAAGCTCTGACTTTTCCTGGCAGTTTTGATTTATCTCTTCTCTATGTTCAACTATAATTTGTTAAAGTGGTGACCTTGCTACACGGTGCTTACTCTGATTGCTTCTCTGACTCCCTCACTAGACAAACAATGTCTGGAAGATAGAGACTGACTTATTCATCTGTGCATCCATTGTGCCCTGTGCTTAAACCATAGGAAGTGCTCAGTAAAAGAGAATGAATGAATGAAAGGATGAATGAATGAATGAATGAGTGAATGTTCTTATCCACCTGCTCTCTTCTCTCATAGTTTATAGATGATGAAAATGAAAGATCTGAAGATAAGTGAAAAAGCCAAGACATTGAGTTAGTGTTCTAATTGGGATAAACCTAGGCTTATTGACTCCTACTTGAGTGACCGTTTAGTCATAGTCTTCTATTACAAATACCACTGATTTTTCATCAAGCAATGTGCTGGATTTATATTTATTTTACTAAATATATTCACACATGGTGAAGAAGATATTAATACCTTATTTAACAGGTGAAGACCCTGAGGCTTGGAGAGGTAATTTACATGAAATTGTTTCCTAGTTAGTAGAAAACCTGTGACTTTAAACATAGGTTTTCTGATTCCAAATCTGTCTTTTAGTCACTGTTTTATGTTGCCTCTCCAAAAGTCAGTGCATCTCTTTTAATGATCTTTTGTGTTATTTTTCATGACAAAGCTTGTCAGACTTTCTCTTTTTCCTCTACTCACAAATAACAACACTGTAAGGGTAGAACGTAACTAAAAAGATTTGTTTATTTATTTATTTTACAATACGGTTTATTTTACCAATGACATGTTAGGCATTATTTGCACCTCTGGGGTGTATCATGATTTTCATATGCTATATTTGCTGAAAGTGGAAATGTACCTTTCTTTCTTTAAAATAACCTGTCAACTATGAAAATCAGTTTTGTATCAATTTTATGGCAAGGCTGTGCAAGCGAGAAAGCTTCATGCTCAGGCATTTCAGTGCATTAGTTACTATTTGTGCTGTCATTTTCAATAATATCAGTAATTCTTATTGCTAGTAAAGTAGCACATAAGTCATTTTTGGATAATAAAAGTATTTTCTGGCAATATTCCAATATACATGCTTTGAAATTGAGCACTAGTAGTTCATTGTAATACATCCCAATGTTCTCACTGCTTTGGTTTTGTGAACTAGTGTGCCTACATTTTTCATTTATTTGCCCTTGCCTTGCTGCTACTCTTCCTCATAAGGAGAAGTTTCCAACTCAGTTGCTTTTCTATTTAAAAGCGTCTTTGTTGTGGATTACAGTAAATGATTTAGCTCATTGGTTATATGCTTGGTGGAACATCCTCAGGCTTATTTTCACAGCTAAGCAAAACTTTGCTAGATGGTCTTTGAATTTGAAGGCTGCTTTTGGCAACTCCAGGAAGAATAGTGCTGATTATTTAGAAAACTGTAGCTTTATAAATGACCACTCTCCAGTGACAGGAAATTAATGGCAGAAGAGTGGTAAATAGGGCCATTTCATTTTATTCACAAACTGCATGTATTCTAAGGAAATGGTTATAGCCTGGAAGAAGAGAACAAGGGAAATTTGTAAGATGTTGGAAACTTTATTGCTAAGATTGAAAAAAAGTCTCATGTACCATTGGTTAAAATTATTATAAGTAGTCTAATTTTATTGTTTTCTTAGAAAAGCAAAATTCGGGGGTAGTATCCTAGGTGAGCCTCATGGGCAGGTAGCAAACATAAGAAATATGCCTCTGTTATTTTAAACCACTGATGATTGGAGTTCATTACTTCAGCATAGTAAGAATGTTTAAGAAAAGTTCTTTGGCCCTGATATTAGCAATAAAATTGGATTTTCTTTTTTCAACAACATTCCTGAACACTGGGACAATCCAAAATATTAAGTTACTCTATATGACTGAGATTAAATCAGAATGAGGTAAGATTTGGAATAAAGTTATATTTTGTTGTTGTTTGTGTTTTGTTTTGTTTTATTTAAAATACCTGGAGGAATAAATTTCTTCAGATTTGTTTAAGAGTTTTGCATCATTTCTAACCTTCTCTCTAAACATTTCTGGTTGGGGTTGTTTTATCTAATCAATATACAGATGTTCCAAATAAAAACAGACTAAAATATGTGTTTCATTGATCTAGAATATGGACTGTCAAAAGTTGAGATAGCCAAATGTCTCCATAAGTGTGTGATATTGATTTGATAAAGAATTTACTCTATTATAGGGACCTCAAAGAGATACATAAAACCATATTGGTTTAAATCTGTCACTTTAGGATACTGGCCAGCATGAAAACAATGTTCATTTTGTTCAGTGAATAAAGCTTTATTACAAAGATTGAGTAGTGTATTGTAATGAATTGGGACAATGAAATTAGTTATAAGGTCTGTGAAAATTTATTACCTTAAGCCTTTGGGGTCTGAATCAATAGTCCTTTGCTCAATCATAACTGAAATCAATGAAGTGAATTCCCCAAGAAAGGCTACAGAATTGACTGTGAGATATTAACATAGGGACCATTTTAGCTGTAAGCTAACAAGGTAATGTTTTAGAAGATGATCTATCACAACTGCATGAAAAATTCCCGAATTAGTTAGGTGACATTATTTGGCCTCTGTTCCCTTGCTGATACATTAAGTAAGACAACAAAACTGTGGGTTGTCCTGTTGGTGGCACGGCCCAATATTATCTTAATTATCCCTCATTATGAATGTTGCTAGACTAAGGCTAGAACGTACCAGAGTTGTGAAGATGGTGTTAAATTATCCATCACCATTATAATCAGGCAAGGATAAGTTTCACCAGAGTAAGACAAGAGTTTTTTTTTTTTCATTTTACATTGAATAAAAACAAAATTCTTTCTGAGTATATGTAACACACATGAATAGTCATTTTATACATTCATTTTTTTTTAAAGTGTGAATTTGATTTTCTGAGTATTAGGATGCAAAGGCATAGTTTATATACTAAGATTTTTTCTTGTGTACTTTTATTCCAAAATAATTAACTTTACTTAAAAATTAGTAAATATACTGCTGTTTTATAAAATTGAATATTGATCCCATTTAATTCACTATTGTCCTCAATTTCACTACAGGTATCTGTTCTGCAAAAATTAATTTGCTATGGCATCAATTTTATTTAATACATCAATGAATGGCCATTCAGACACGAAAGGTAATGGATTAACCAGTGAACTTTCTCTCCCTCACAAAAATATATTATGTAAAATGTATACTGCTTTGTTTCAGTCTTAAAACTAATACTTACAGAATTAATCATTTTTCTCTTTTGAAGGACTGGCTCTAAAAATAATTTTCCTAAACTGCTTTCTCTAGAAATCAAGGTGCTATACAAATTTTCTATTTTTGAAGTCTTTCTTCACTAAAATGAATACATTAGATCGGATGTTCTATCTCGATATTAATTTTTGATATGTGGGCCATTGCAGTAAAATTTTATGGAACTTCCTAAGGTGGTCTACTTTTAATCGTCATATGATATTTTTCCCTAAAATATTTGGAAATTCTAAAGTATTTAACATATTTAAAATTATTTTGATGCTTACTTTCATATTGCCTCTTGGTAGATTTTGTTTCTTCACATTGAAAAAAAGGTATCAGGTATTAATTATTTTCCCCTCTTCCTCTTAGTGTGTATATATATACATATATATACACACACACACTTCTGTTTTAGATTGTTTAACTTGTATTATGAAGATCACCAGGGATTTTCTAATTTTCAAGTACGTTTTCCTCAGTTTTCATAATGAAGGACATCAGCAGCTCACTGCTCTTGGTCACCTTCCTTAAAAAAATCTCTCTCATTTGGCTTCTGTGGCTTCATTTTATAATTTATCATAACTCTGCAATCAGTATTATGGCTTTAAAGTTGTTTGTTTGTTTTCCTTCCATTTTTATGGCTTTAATGAGTATTTTAATTTATTCAACCAATATGGATTTATTGACTATCTGTCAAATACATAGATATACCATAAATGAATGTTGAGTTTGTCAAATGCTTTTTCTGCATTTATTGAGAAGATCATGTGCTTTTCCTTTAAGCTGTTGATATGATAGATTGTATTAATTATTTTTGATTGTTGAACCAGTTTACAATCTTGGGATAAACCCCACTGGTCACGATGTAGCTTCTTTTGTGTATATTACTGAATATTTGCTCTTGTTTGGTTAATAATTTTGCATTCATACACATGAAGGTTTTTGGTCTGTAGTCTCCCTTTCTTGTAACGTCTTTAGTCATTTTAGTATTTTGGTAATGCTGGACTTACAGTGAGTTGAGAAGTGTCCCCTCCTCTTCTTCTTCAGGAAGAGGTAGTATTGCTTTGGTATTTTTTCTTTTTTAAATGTTTGATAGAATTTGCTCAGGAAACCACTTGGGCCTGATGTTTTATTTATTGAAAGGTTATAATTACAAATTCACTTTCTTTAATAAGATTATTTCTATTCCCCAGCTTTATTGAGGTATAGACAAAAATTGAATATATTTAAGGTATACAATGTGATGTTTTTATATACATATACACTGTGAAATGTTTACCATAATCAAGTTAGTTAAAATATCCATCACCTCACATAGTTAGCATTTTTTGTGTGTGAGAACAATTAAGATCTACTCACTTAGCCATTTTCATGTGTACAGTGAAGTATTGTTAATGACAGTCACCATGCTGTAGTACATCTAATCTTCAGAACTTCATCCTGCATATCTCAAACTTTGTACCCCTTGACGAACATTTTCCCTATTTTCTGCATCCCCTAGCCCCTGGTAACCACCATTTTACTCTCTGCTTCTAAGAGTCTGACTTTTGTATGTTCCGCATCTAAGTGAGATTAGACAGTATTTGTCTCTCTGTGTCTCACTTATTTCACTTGGCATAAGGGTCTCCAGTTTTATCCATTTTGTCGTAATACACAATGGAATATTGTTCAGCCTCAAGAAATAAGGAAATCTTATTATGTGTGTATATAAATATATATACACAATATATATAGTATATATACTATAGATTGTACTAATATATACTATCTATAGTACATATACTATATATATATATATATATATATATATATAATTTTCTCTATACATTCATATGTTAATAGATACTTAGGTTGTTTCCATATCTTGGCTTTTGTGAATAGTGTGAATAATGTTGCAGTGCACCTGGGAGGGCAGATATCGCTTCAATAACCTGTTTTCATTTCCTTTGGATATATACCCAGAAGTGGGATTGCTGGATTTTACGGTAGTTCTATTTTTAGTTTTTTTGAGGAACTTCCCTACTATTTTCCATAGTAGCTGCACCAATTTACATTCCAACCAACGGTGTTCAAGGCTTCCCTTTTCTCCACATCCTCTTCAACAGTTCTTGTTATTTCTTGTCTTTTTGATAATAGCCATGCTCACAGGTGTGAGACAATACCTCCTTGTGATTTTGATTTGCATTTCCCTGATGATTAGTGATGTTGAGCACCTTTTCACATATCTGTTGGTAATTTGTATGTCTTCTTTCGAGAAATGTCTATTCAGGTCCTTTTCCCATTTTTAAATCAGACTATTTTCTTGTTTTTGAGTTCTTTATATATTTTGGATATTAACCCCAAATTAAATACTTGGCTTGCAAATATTTTTCCCATTACACAGGTTGCCTCTTTGTTGATTGTTTCTTTTGCTAGGCAAAAACATTTTAGTTTGATGCAATCTGATTTGTCTATTTTAGCTTTCATTTGCTGCCTATGCTTTTGAGGTCATATCAAAAATATCATTGCCCAGACCCATGTCAAAAGGAATTCTCCCTATTTTCTTCTAATAGTTTACAGTTTCAGGTCTTATGTTTAAGTCTTTAACCCATACAGAGTTGATTTTTTTTTTGTATAGTGTTAATAAGGATCCTGTTTCATTCTTCTACATGTGGACATCCAGTTTTCCCAATACCATTTATTGAAGAAACTATCCTTTCCCAATTGTGTTTGTTTAGCATAATAGGATTCTCTTGATTGAATGTTGATAGCTTTTGTCTATTCACAAATTGGTCCATTTCATCTAAATTGTTGAATTTATGTGCATATACTTGTTTATATTAATCCCTTGTTATCATTTTAATGACTTAGGGGTCTGGAATAATGTTTCCTCCTTCATTCTTGTTCAGTTTGCCTACAATTGTATCAATTTTATTAACTTTTTATAAAAGAAATAACATCTGGATTCATTGATGTTCTCTATTGTTTTTCTGTTTTCAGTTTCACTACCTGTGCTATGAAGCACATTTCCTTCTTTCTGTTTGCTTTGGTTTAATTTGTTCTTTTTACTCTTGATTAGTAAAGTATAAATTTAAGTTACTGATTCAAGTAAGACCTTTCATCTACACTTTTATAAGCATTTTATGCTATATATTTCCCTCTATGCACTATTTTAGGTGCATCTGACAAATTTTATATGCTGTGTTTTCAATTTTATTTAATTCAAAATGTATTTTAATTTCTTTAGAGTTTCTCTCATGAACACATGTGCTATTTAAAAGTATAATGTTTTCCAAATATTAAAATATTTTGGTATTTTCCAGATATTTATTTATATTTTAATTTGTTACAGTCTGAGAAACTTCTTTGTATTATTTGTATTCTTTTAAACTTGTAAAGGTTTTTTATGTGCCCAACTGTAGGTTGTTTTGGTGACTAGCCCATGCACACTTGAGAAGAATGTGTATTCTGTTGTTGGGTGGAGTATTCTAATAAGGCATTTAGTTAACCTGATAAATATTGTTTTTCAGGTCATTGCCAATTTTCTGCCTACCTTTATTAATTACTGAGAAAATATTGTTGAATATTGAAATATATTTATGCATTGTTGATTTTTTCTTTCATTTCTTGCTTCATACGTTAGAAACTCTTTGGGGGAGAATACACATTAGTGTTTTATGTATTATTGGATAATATACTCATTTGCCATTTTGTAATATTTACTATATGCCTAATAATATTTCTTCTTCTGAAGTCTATTTTTTATGTTATTAATATAGCAATTCTATCTTTATTTTGTTTTGTGTCTATATGGAGTTTCTCTGTCCATTCTTTTTCTTTTAATATGTTTATGCCTTTTTTTTGAGATATAATTCATATAAAATTCATCTAATTAAGTATACAATTAAACATTTTTAGTGTATTCATGAGGCTTTACAACCATCACAATTACCTAATTCAAAACATTTTGATCATTCCAAAAGGAATTCCATACACATTAGCAGTCACTCCACTATTTCCTGTCTCCATAGATTTCCCAGTTTCTAGATATTTTCTGTAAGCAGACTTATTTACTATGTGGCCTTTGTGGCTGGCTTCTTTCACTTAGCATAAGGTTTTCAAAGTTCATTCATCTAGTAGAATGTATCAGTACCTAATTCCTTTTAACGACTGCAAAATATTCCACTTGTGTGTATATTTATACATATATATATATATTTGCTTATCTATTCATCATTTAATTAAAACTTGAGTTATTTCCACTTTTTTGCTATTATGAATAATGCTTCTATGAACTTTTTAGTACAAGTTTATGTGTGAAGCTATGTTTTCAGTTCTCCTGGGTATATACCTAGGAATGGAATTGCAGGCTTTTATGGTAACTCTATGCTTAACTTATTGAGGAACTGCACACTGTTTACCAAAGCAGCTGCACAGTTTTACATTCCCACCAGTTCCAATTTCATATTTCAAGTTACCACAGTTCCCATTTCCCCACATCCTTGTTACCATTTGTAATTTTCCTTTTTTTTTTTTTAATTTATTGCAGCCATCATGGCAGGAGTGAAGTGTTATGTCATTGTGTTTTGTTTTGTTTTTTTACATTTCCCTAATGACTATGGATGTTGAACTCTTTTTCATGTGCTTGTTGATCAATTGTATATCTTCTTTGGGGAATGGTTTAGTAAAGTCCTTTGCCCATTTTTTAATTGGACTTTTTATTGTTGAGTTTTGAGAGTTCTTTACGTATTCTGGAAATGAGATACTTATCAGATAAATGATTTAGAGATGTCTTCTCATGTTCTTTGGGTACCTTATCAATTTCTTGACAGTGTCCTTTGAATCACAAAAGCTTTTAAACTGCATGAAGTTTGGTTTCTTTTTTTTTGGGGGGGGGGGAGTGTGTTGCTATGCTTTAAGAGTCATATATAAGAAAGCATTGTCTAATCTAAAGTCACAAAGATTTACACTTGTACTTTCTCCTGAGAGTTTTATAGTGTGAGATCTTATAAATGTAAGGTCTTTGATCCACACTGAGTTATTTTTTATCTGTTGTGAAATAGAAGTACAACTTCATTCTTTTATATATGGATATCCAGTTATTCTAACACAATTTGTTGAAAAAACTATTATTTCCTCATGGAATGGTCTCAGCAATTTTATTGAAAATCAGCTAACCATAGATATATGGGTTTACTTCTGGAATTTCAGTTCTATTCCATTGACTATTATGTCTATTCTTTATGCCAGTAAAATGCTATCTTCATTACTGTACCTATTGCCGTAGGTTTTGAAGTCAGGAAGTGTGAGTTCTCCTAGTTTATTCCTATTTTTTAAGATTGTTTTACCTATTCTGGGATGCTTCATTTACATGTAAATTGTAAGATTAACATGTGAATGGTAGAATTAATATGTCAATTTCTGCAAGAAATCGAACTGGGATATTGAGAATAATTGCACTGAATATGGGGAATATTTATTAATAAGATGCAATACAGTGACTGATGTTTGTATATTGAATCAACCTTATGTCCTATGGATAATCTCAATTGGGCATGGTATATAATCCTTTTCCTGTGTTACTGGATTTGAATTGTTAATATTTTGTTGAGAATTTTGTGTATTTATAAGGAATTTGAGTCAGTAATTTTAAGATCTTGTGATGCCATTCTCTGACTTTGGTATCAGAGTAATGCTGGCCTCATAGATTGAGTTAGAAAGTGTTTTCCCCTCTTTCTACAATTATTTTTAATTATTATTATTTTGTCTTTTATAGAATTTGAAAAAACTGTTTTGTTTTGTTTTTTTTAAATCATTGGTAGACTTCACAAATGAAGCCATCCCATTGCTATCAGGCCCTGGGCTTTTCTTTGTAGAACTATAAAAATTGCTAATTCAATCTCTTTGCTCTTTAGAGTTCTATTCAGATTTTCTATTCCTTGTTGAGCCAGTTTCAGCATTTTTTTAGGGGTTTGTCCATTTCATCTAGGCTTTCTAATTTGATGGCAAACAATAGTTCATGTTGTATGAAATCCTTTTTATTTCTGCCAGGTTGATAGTAATGTCTCCTTTATCAATCTTGATATTAATAATTTGAATTTTCTCCTTTTTTTCAATCTGGTTAAAGGACTTCAATTTTGTTGATTTTCAAAGAACCAACTTTTTATTTCATTGATTTTCTGCATTGTTTTTGGACTCTCTATGTCATTTATTTCCACCCAAATCTTATTACTTCCTTCCTTATGCTTCCTTCAGATTGACTGTGCTCTTTCTTAGTTTCTTAAGGTGGCATTTAAGTTATTGATTTGAGATGATTATTCTTGTTTCAATAAAGGTACTTACAGCTATAAAATTCCTGCTAAGCACTGCTTTTAAGTTATTGATATGTCGTGCTTTCATTTATATATATATTTTTTCCCTTTTTTAACATCTTTATTGGAGTATAATTGTTTGACAATGTTTTCTCAGTTTCTGCTGTATAAAAAAGTGAATCAGCTATACGTATACATATATCCCCATATCTCCTCCCTCTTGTGTCTCCTTCCTACCCTCTCTTTTCCACCCCTCTAGGTGGTCACAAAGTATCAAGCTGATATCCCTGTGCTATGTGGCTTCTTCCCACTATCTATTTTACATATGGTAGTGTATATATGTCAATGCCACTCTTTCACTTTGTCTCAGCTTATTCTTCCCCATCCCCATATCCTCAAGTCCATTCTCTACATCTGTGTCTTTATTCCTATCCTGCACCTAAGTTCAGAATAACCTTTTATTTTTTTCTAGATTCCATACATATGTGTTAGCGTATGATATTTGTTTTTCTTTTTTTGACTTATTTTACTCTGTATTACAGACTCTAGGTCCATCCACCTCACTGCAAATAACTAAATTTTGTTTCCTTTTATGGCAGAGTAATATTCCATTGTATATATGTACCACATCTTCTTTATCCATTCATCTGTTGATGGACATTTAGGTTGCTTCCACATCCTGGCTATTGTAAATAGTGCTGCAGTGAACATTGTGGTACATGATTCTTTTTGAATTATGGTTTACTCAGGGTATATGTCCAGTAGTGGGATTGCAGGGTCATATGGTAGTTCTATTTGTAGTTTTATAAGGAACCTCCATGCTGATCTCCATAGTGGCTGTATCAATTTATATTCCAACAACAATGCAAGAGGGTTCCCTTTTCTCTACACCTTCTCCAGCATTTACTGCTTGTAGATTTCTTGATGATGGCCATTCTGACACATGTGAGGTGATACCTCATTGTAGTTTTGATTTGCATTTCTCTAATGATTAGTGATGTTGAGCATCTTTCATGTGTTTATTGGCAATCTGTATATCTTCTTTGGAGAAATGTCTATTTAGGTTTTCTGCCTATATTTGGATTGAGCCATTTGTTTTTTTGATATTGAGCTGCATGAGTTGCTTGTATATTTTGGAGATTAATCCTTTGTCAGTTGCTTCGATTGCAAATATTTTCTCCCATTCTGAGGGCTGTCTTTTCATCTTGTTTATGGTTTCCTTTGTTGTGCAAAAGCTTTGAAGTTTCATTAGGTCCCATTTGTTTATTTTTCTTTTTATTTCCATTTCTCTAGGAGGTGGGTCAAAAAGGATCTTGCTGTGATTTATGTGATAGAGTGTTCTGCCTATGTTTTCCTCTAAGAGTTATATAGTTTCTGGCCTTAAATTTAGGTCTTTAATCCATTTTGATTTTATTTTTGTGTATGGTGTTAAAGAGTGTTCTAATTTCATTCTTTTACATGTAGCTGTCCAGTTTTACCAGCATCACTTATTGAATAGGCTGTCTTTTCTTCATTTTGTATTCTTGCTGCCTTTATCAAAGATAAGGTGACCATTTGTTTGTAGGTTTATCTCTGGGTTTTCTATCCTGTTCCATTGATCTATATTTCTGTTTTTGTGCCAGTACCAAATTGTCTTGGTTACTGTAGCTTTGTAGTATAGTCTGAACTCCAGGAGCCTGATTCCACCAGCTCTGGTTTTCTTTTTCAAGATTGCTTTGGCTTCAGGGTCTTTTGGGTTTCCATACAAATTGTGAAATTTTTTGCTCTAGTTCTGTGAAAAATGTCATTGGTAGATTGATAGGAAATGCATTGAATCTGTACTTTGCTTTATGTAGAATAGTCATTTTCACAATGTTGATTCTTCCAATCCAAGAACATGGTATATCTCTCCATCTGTTTGTATCATCTTTAATTTCTTTCATCAGTGTCTTATAGTTTTCTGCATACAGGTCTTTTGTCTCCCTAGGTAGGTTTATTCCTAGATATTTTTTGTTGTTGTTGTTGCAATGGTGAATGGGAGTGTTTCCTTAATCTCTTTCAGATTGTTCATCATTAGTGTATAGGAATGCAAGAGAATTCTGTGCATTCATTTTGTATCCTTCTACTTTACCAAATTCATTGATTAGCTCTAGTTGTTTTCTGGTAGCATCTTTAGGATTCTCTATGTATAACTTCATGTCATATGCAAAGAGTGACAGTATTACTTCTTCTTTTCTGATTTGGATTCCTTTTATTTCTTTTTCTTCTCTGATTGCTGTGGCTAAAACTTCCAAAACTATGTTGAATAATAGTGGTGAGATTGGACAACCCAGTATTGTTCCAGATCTTAGTGGAAATGGTTTCATATTTTCACCATTGAGAATGATGTTTGCTGTGGGTTTGTCATATGTGGCCTTTATTATGTTGAAGTAAGTTCACTCTATGCCTACTTTCTGGAGGTTTTTTTTTTATAATAAATTGATGTTGAATTAAGTCAAAAGCTTTTTCTGCATATGTTGACATTATAATATGTTTTTTATCCTTCAGTTTGTTAATATGGTGTATCACATTGATTGATTTGCATATATTGAAAAAATCCTTGCCTTCCTGGGATAAACCCCACTTGATTATTGTGTATGATCCTTTTAATGTGCTGTTGGATTCTGTTTGCTAGTATTTTGTTGAAGATTTTTGCATCTATTTTCATCAGTCGTATTAGCCTGTAGTTTTGTTTTTTTTGTGACATCTTTGGTTTTGGTATCTGGGGAGATGGCAGCTTCATAGAATGAGATTGGGTGGGTTCTTCCTTCTGCTATATTTTGGAAGAGTTTGAGAAGGATAGATGTTAGCTCTTCTCTAACTGTTTGATAGAATTCGCCTGTGAAGCCATCTGGTTCTGGGCTTTTGTTTGTTGAAATATTTTTAATCACAGTCTCAATTTCAGTTCTTGTGATTAGTCTGTTCATAGTTTCTATTTCTTCCTGGTTCAGAATTGGAAGGGTGAGTATTTCTAAGAATTTGTCCATTTCTTCCAGGTTGTCCATTTTATTGGCCTATAGTTACTTGTAGTAATCTCTCATGATCCTTTGTACTTCTGCAGTGTCAGTTGTTACTTCTCTTTTTTCATTTCTAATTCTGTTGATTTGAGTCTTTCCCTTTTTTACTTTTTTTTTAACATCTTTATTGCAGTATAATTGCTTTACAATGGTGTGTTAGTTTCTACTTTACTACAAAGTGAATCAATTATACATATACATATGTTCCCATATCTCTTCCCTCTTGCATCTCCCTCCCTCCCACCCTCCCTATCCCATCCCTCTAGGTGGTCAAAAACCACAGAGCTGATCTCCCTGTGCCATGTGGCTGCTTCCCACTAGCTATCCACCTTATGTTTGGTAGTGTATATATGTCCATGCCACTCTCACTTTTTCACAGCTTACCCTTCCCCTCCCCATATCCTCAAGTCCATTCACTACTAGGTCTGTGTCTTTATTCCCGTCCTACCCCTAGGCTCTTCATGACATTTTTTTCCCCTTAGATTCCATATATATGTGTTAGTGTATGGTATTTGTTTTTCTCCTTCTGACTTACTTCACTCTGTATGACAGACTCCAGGTCTATCCACCTCACTACAAGTAACTCAACTTCATTTCTTTTTATGGCTGAGTAAAATTCCATTGTATATATGTGCCACACTTTCTTTATCTATTCATCTGTTGATGGACACTTAGGTTGCTTCCATGTCCTGGCTATTGTAAATAGAGCTGCAATGAACATTTTGGTACATGACTCTTTTTGAATTATCGTTTTCTCAAGTATATGCCCAGTAGTGGGATTGCTGGGTCATATGGTAGTTCTATTTGTAGTTTTTTAAGGAACCTCCATACTATTCTCAATAGCCGTTGTATCAATTTACATTCCCACCAACAGTGCAAGAGTGTTCCCTTTTCTCCACACCCTCTCCAGCATTTATTGTTTGTAGGTTTTTTGATGATGGCCATTCTGACTGATGTGAGATGATATCTCATTGTAGTTTTACTTTGCATTTCTCTAATGATTAATGATGTTGAGCATTCTTTCATGTGTTTGTTGGCAGTCTGTATATCTTCTTTGGAGAAATGTCTATTTAGGTCTTCTGCCCATTTTTGGTTTGGGTTGTTTGTTCTTTTGTTATTGAGCTGCATGAGCTGCTTGTAAATTTTGGAGATTAATCCTTTTTCAGTTGCTTCATTTGCAAATATTTTCTCCCATTCTGAGGGTTGTCTACTGGTCTTGTTTATAGCTTCTTTTGCTGTGCAAAAGCTCTGAAGTTTCATTAGGTCTCATTTGTTTGTTTTTGTTTTTATTTCCATTTCTCTGGGAGGTGGGTCAAAAAGGATCTTGCTGTGTTTTATGTCATAGGGTGTTCTGCCTATGCTTTCCTCTAAGAGTTTGATAGCTTCTGGACTTACCTTTAGGTGTTTAATCCATTTTGAGCTTATTTTTGTGTATGGTGTTAGGGAGTGATCTAATCCCATACTTTTACATGTACCTGTCCAGTTTTCCCAGCACCACTTATTGAAGAGGCTCTCCTTTCTCCACTGTACATTCCTGTCTCCTTTAACAAAGATAAGTTGACCATATGTATGTAGGTTTATCTCTGGGCTTTCTTTCCTCTTCCACTGACCTATATTTCTGTTTTTATGCCAGTGCCATACTGTCTTGATTACTGTAGCTTTGTAGTATAGTCTGAAGTCAGGGAGCCTGATTCCTCCAGCTCCATTTTTCGTTCTCAAGATTGATTTGGCTATTCGGGGTCTTTTGTGTTTCCATACAAATTGTGAAACTTTTTGTTCTAGTTCTGTAAAAAATGCCAGTGGTAGTTTGATAGGGATTGCATTGAATCTGTAGATTGCTTTGGGTAGTAGAGTTATTTTCACAATGTTGATTCTTCCAATCCAAGAACATGGTATATCTCTCTCTCTATTTGTATCATCTTTAATTTCTTTCATCATTGTCTCATAATTTTCTGCATACAGGTCTTTTGTCTCCTTAGATATGTTTATTTCTAGATATGTTTTTTTCTTTTTGTTGCAATGGTAAGTGAGAGTGTTTTCTTAATTTCACTTTGAGATTTTTCATCATCAGTGTATAAGAATGCCAGAGATCTCTGTGCATTAATTTTTTATCCTGCTACTTTACCAAATTCATTGATTAGCTTTAGTAGTTTTCTCATAGCATCTTTAGGATTCTCTATGTATAGTAACATGTCATCTGCAAACAATGACAACTTTACTTCTTCTTTTCTGATTTGGATTCCTTTTATTTCTTTTTCTTCTCTGATTGTTTTATCTAGAACTTCCCTTTTTCTTGATGAGTCTTGCTAATGGTTATTCAATTTTGTTTATCTTCTCAAAGAGCCAGCTTTTAGTATTTTTTTTTATCTTTGTTATCGTTTCCTTCATTTCGTTTTCATTTATTTCTTATCTGATGTTTATGATTTCTTTCCTTCTGCTAACTTTACAATTTTTTGTTCTTCTTTCTCTAATTGCTTTAGGTGTAAGTGTAGGTTGTTTATTTCAGATGTTTCTTGAGGTAGGATTGTATGGCTATTAACTTCCCTCTTAGGACTGCTTTTGCTGCATCCCATAGGTTTTGGGTTATCATGCTTTAATTGTCATTTTTTTCTATTTATATTTTGATTTCCTCTTTGACTTCTTCAGTGGTCTCTTGGATATTTAGCAGTGTATTGTTTAGTTTCTATGTGTTTGTATTTTTACATTTTTTTTCCCTGTTATTGATATCTAGTCTTATAGCATTATGGTCAGAAAAGATACTTGATAAGATTTCAATTTTCTGAAATTTACCAAGGCTTGATTTGTGACCCAGTGTATGGTCTATCCTGGAGAATGTTCCATGAGCACTTGAGAAGAAAGTGTATTCTTTTGTTTTTTATGGACTGTTTTATAAATATCAATTAAGTCTTTCTTGTTTAATGTGTCATTAAAAGCTTGTGTTTCCCTATTTATTTTCATTTTAGATGATCTGTCCATTATTGAAATGGGGTATTAAAGTCCCGTACTATGATTGTTTTATTGTCGATTTCCCCTTTTATGGCTGTTAGCGTTAGCCTTTATATTGAGGTGCTCTTATATTGGGTGCATAAATACTTACAATCATTATATCTTCTTCTTGGATTGATCCCTTGATCATTATGTAGTGTCCTTCTTTGCCTCTTGTAATAGTCTTTATTTTAAAGTCTATTTTGTCTGATATGAGAATTGCTTCTCCAGCTGTCTTTTGATTTCCATGTGCATGGAATATCATTTTCCACCCCCTCACATTCAGTCTGTATGTGTCCCTAGGTCTGAAGTAGGTCTCTTGTAGACAGCATATATACAGGTCTTGTTTGGTATCTATTCAGCCAGTCTGTGTCTTTTGGTTTGAGCATTTAATCCATTTACATTTAAGGTAGTTATTGATATGTATATTCTTATTACTGTTTTTTTTTAAATTGTTTTGGGTTTTTTATTGTAGGTCTTTTCCTTCTCTTGTGACTGGAGAAGTTCCTTTAGTATTTGTTGTAAACCTGGTTTTGTGGTGCTAAATTCTCTTAGCTTTTGTTGTCTGTAAACGTTTTAATTTCTCCATCGAATCTGAATGAGATCCTTGCTCAGTAGAGTAATCTTGATTTAAAGTTTTTTCCCTTTCATCACTTTAAATATGTCCTGCCACTCCCTTCTGGCTTGCAGAGTTTCTGCTGAAAAGTCAGCTATTAACCTTATGAGGATTTCCTTGTATTTTATTTGTTGTTTTTCTCTTGCTGCTTTTAATATTTTTTCTTTGTATGTAGTTTTTTATAGCTTGATTAATATGTGTGTTGGCCTGTTTCTCCTGGATATATCTTGTATGGGACTCTGCACTTCCTGTACTTGATTGACTATTTCCTTTCCCAGATTATGGAAGTTTTCAACTATAATCTCTTCAAATATTTTCTCAGTCCCTTTCTTTTTCTCTTCTTCTTCTTCTCTTTTTCTTCTATAGTTTGAATGTTGGTGCATTGAATGTTGTCCCAGAGGTCTCTGAGACTGTCCTCAATTATTTTCATTCTTTTTTTTCTTTTTTTCTGCTCTGTGGTAGTTATTTCCGCTATTTTATCTTCCAGGTCACTTATCCGTTTTTCTGCCTCAGTTTTTTGGCTATTGATTCCTTCTAGAGAATTATTAATATCATTTATTGTGTTGTTCAACATTGTTTGTTTGCTCTTTAGTTCTACCAGGCCCCTGTTAAACATTTCTTGTATTTTCTCCATTCTATTTCCAAGATTTTGGATCATCTTTACTATCATTACTCTGAATTTTTTTTCAGGTAGACTGCCTATTTCATCTTCATTTGTTTGGTGTGATAGGTTTTTACTTTGCTTCTTCATCTGCTGTGTATTTCTCTGTCTTCTCATTTTGCCTAACCTACTGTGCTTGGGGTCTCCTTTTGGCAGTCTGCAGGTTCATAGTTCCCATTGTTTTTGGTGTCTGCCCCCAGTGGGTAAGGTTGGTTCAGTGGGTTGTGTAGGCTTCCTGGTGGAGGGGACTGGTTCCTGTGTTCTGTTGGATGAGGCTGGATCTTGTCTTTCTGGTGGGAAGGACTGCTTCTGATGGTATGTTTTGGGGTGTCTGTGACCTTATTATGATTTTAGTCAATCTTTCTGTTAATGGGTGGGCTTCTGTTCCTGTCTTGCTTGTTGCTTGGTATAGGGTGTCCAACACTGTAGCTTGCTGATCGTTGAGTGGAGCTGGGTCTTAGCTTTGAGATGGAGATCTCTTTGAGAGCTTTCACAGTTTGATGTTACATGGAGCTTGGAGGTCCTGAACTTGGCTCTCCCAACTCAATGGCTCAGACCTGACACTTGGCCAGAGCACCAAGTCCCTGTCAACCACCTATCTCAGAAAAAAAGAAAGAAAGAAAGAAAAAAATAAAATAAAATGGAGTTATTAAAATTTAAAAAAAAATAACATATTAAAATAAAAAATAAGAAAAACAATTTAAAAAAAAACAAGAGAGCAACCAAACTAATAAACTAATCCACCAATGATAATAAGTGCTAAAAACTATACTAAGATAAACATAAAAATCAAAATCTAGCCAGTCTCATTCAGCAAACCCCAGGTCTACAGTTGGTCCCAAAGTCCACCACCTCAATTGGCAGATGATTCCTTGTCTATTCAGCTATTCCATAGATGCAGGGTGCATCAAGTTGATTGTGGAGATTTAAACCACTGCTCCTGAGACTGCACAGAGAAATTTACTTTTCTCTTCTTTTTTCACACAGCTCCTGGGGGTTCAGCTTTGGATTTGGCTCCACTTTTACATGTAGGTCACCCTCTGGCATCTGTTCTTTACCCAGACCGAGGGGGTTATAGGAGCAGCCGATTAGGGTATGCTTGCTCACTCAGGCCTGGGGTAGGGAGGGGAACAGAATGTGATGTGAGCCTCTGGTGGCAGAGGCCAGCATGACATTGCAGCAGCCTGAGGTGCACCGTGTGTTTTCCTGGGGAAGTTGTCCCTGGATCATGGGACACTGGCAGTGGCAGGCTGCACAGGCTCCCAGGAGTGGTGATGTGGATAGTGACCTGTGTTTGCACCCAAGCTTCTTGGTGGCTGCAGCAGCAGCCTTAGCATTTCATGCCCATCTCTGGTGTCTGCACTGATAGCCGTGGCTCTCATCCATCTCTGAAGCTGATTTACATAGTGTTCTGAATCCCCTCTCCTCATGCATCTCAAAACAATGGTCTTTTGCCTCTTAGGCAGGTCCAAACATTTTCCTGGACTCCCTCCTGGCTAGCTGTGTTGCACTAGCCCCCTTCAGCCTGTGTTATGCAGACAACTCCAGTCCCCTCCCTGGGATCTGAACTCTGAAGCCCGAGCCTCAGCTCCCAGGTCCTACCCACCCCGGCGAGTGAGCAGTCATGCCTCTCAGGCTGCTTAGTACTGGTCGGCACCAATCTTTTGTGCGGGAATCTCTCCACTTCGCCTTCCACACCCCTGTTGCTGCACTCTCCTCTGTGACTCTGAAGCTTCCCCCCCGCCCACTGCCCGTCTCTTCCAGTGAAGGGGCTTCCTAATGTGTGGAAACTTTTCCTCCTTCATAGCTCCCTCACAGAGGTGCAGGTCCCATCTCTATTCTTTTGTCTCTGTTTTTTCTTTTTTCTTTTGCCCTACCCAGATATGTGGGGAGTTTCTTGCCTTATGTGAAATCTGAGGTCTTCTGCCAGTGTTCAGCAAGTGTTCTGTAGGAGTTGTTCCACATGTAGATGTATATCTGATGTATTTGTGGGGAGGAAGGTGATCTCCATATCTTACTCCTCTGTCATCATGAAGCTCTTGTCATTTACATTTATCTTAAATAATTTTCTAATTTTGTTTGTCATTTCTTCGTTGTCCCATCAATAATTTCAGAGTGTGTTGTTTAATTTCCACATGCTGTGAATATTTCAGGTTTCCTTCTCCATTATTTCTAATTTTATTCAATTTTGTTTGCAGTCCACACTTTGTATGATTTCAGTCTTCTTAAATATATTGAGACATTTTATAGACTAGTTTATGGTATATTCTTACATTCTTGAGAATGTTCTAGGTATAATGAAGAAGAATATGTATTCTGCTATTGTTGAGTGACTTGTTCCATAACTTCTATTAGGTTTATAGCATTTAAATCTTTTACTTTCTTGTTCATCTTCTGTCTAGGTTTCCTATCCATTCATGAAAGTAGAGTTTTGCTGTGCTGCTAATTTTTGTGGTTGCTGGCTATTAGTTTTCAAGGCTACAAGAGAACTGTAACCAGGGAGTGTGACTAGAACATTGTAATACCACAAAACTGACCATTCTCACTTAGATGCAGCCAATTTTGTTTAGAAATATTTATCTCTTTGTTACAAGCCTCTAATTAATATACAGAGCTCTGAAAAAGTTAATTCTATCAATTTTTATCATTTTTCTAATTGCTTTTATGTGGGAGAGAATTTGCAGAGATTCTTTCTCAAAAATGTTGCTGATGTCACTTTTGTCAATGTCTTTCATTTAAATTGTGTTTCTTTTTGTAGGCATATAAGTAGTGGAGGTTTGCCTTTTAATTCAACCTAACAATCTCTTTCTTTAAATGGTCTCTTTAGACTATTCACAGTTAATATGATTACTAATATGGTTGTATTTAATTCTACCAGCTTGCAAGCTGTTTACTTTGTTCTAACTTGTTCTTTGTTTATTTTGTTCTTTTCCTGCTTAATCTTGGTTTAACTGAGGATTCTTTATGACTTTATCTGTCTATTGACTTATTATTTATATACCTTAAAAAATTTAGTGTTTGCCATATTGTTTCATATACACTATTAATGAGTCAATCTTCAAATAAAATTACAAATATTCAAAAGTAGTATAAGAAATGTATTACAGTAAATTTCCAATTCCTCACTCAAAGCTCTTGTGCCATTTCTGTCATACATTAAAAATGCTGTTAACCTATGATTTATTATTCCTGTTTTGCTTTAGAAACTCAGTTATCTTTGAGAGGCATTAAAGTATTTTAATAATAATTTTATTTTACTTTGATTTATTTTATTTCTACACTCTATTTCTTTGTGTAAATGAAGTATCCATCTGGTAACATATTCCTTAGCCTTTAATATTTCTTAAGTGTAGGTCAGTTGACAATGAAGTCCCCAGATTTTGTTTATCTGAGAAATTCTTCATTTAGCTTTCATTTTAGAAAGACGTGTTCACTGGTCATAGAGTGCTGGTTGTTTTCATTCAACACTTTAAATATATCATTTTATTGTTTTCTAGCTTATATGGTTTCTGAAGTGAGAATTCTTATCTGGGTTACTCTCTGTGAAATGAGTCCATTCTTCTCTGCCTATATTTACAATTTTCCATTTCTTTGTGCTTCTAGAAACTGGAAGATAGTATGCCTCAGTATATGTTTTATTGTTAGATAGTCCAAACATCAGTGCCATCTGAATCTAAATCTGATGATTTCTTTGTCTCTTCCTAGTATGCATATATTTTGAATTCAGTATGCTTATCATTTTGTTGTTGAAAAGCAGGTATATTGTGAATGATGGTGGAGACTGAAATGACATGTTTTTGTATTTGCTAACTTTCATGGCTTTGCTTCCACAAGACCCTTAGTGAGAAATAAATTAATACAACTATTTGAGCTGGATTTGTGGTTTCTTGTTCCTATGGTGAACCTCAGTGCCTCAGAGACTTCAAATCCTTAACTATATCTGTGTTAAGGGTAGGACCTGCTTAGCCAGAGTTGTTGTTGTTGTTGTTGTTGTTGTTTTAACCTCAATGTCTGCTCCATCTTTGGCTTTGAGTCTTTCTTTTGTGCTGGACTTTTGAGGGAGTCACACCATTGCACGTTACTCATTACTAGACATTTGTTGGCCTGGTTGTGTGGGTGGTGGAGGTTTAAGGATATTCTATGTTTTTCTAATTAAGTCTTAATCATCGGCAGGCTCAGTATCTTTGAATTTCATGGTGTAGCCTCCTCTGAACTTCTGTGTAGCACTTATGTCTGCTCCTTCCTCAGTACAGATTCTATTTTGTGTTCCTTTTCTCCAGTTGCAGTGGATTTTCACCAGTATCCTGTGGGTTAGTTTTTGTTGTCCTTAACTCCACAAATCGAGCTTTCATTCCATAGGGGAGAGGAGTCTCAGTGAGATTTTCAGTAGCCTCTTTTCTTCTCTTGCACTTATGCACCATGAGGGAGATTTTTCAGGGCACTCCCAATCTTTTCTGTGAGTGCCTGGTGGGGTTTGTGGAGAAAGGCTGTGGGAGGATATGGACTCCCCGTACATTTGCAGACTCTGGGAGTTTCATCTTCTCTTGTCAGTGAATACTCAGTCTCTACTTATTCACAAGTCATCCTGCCTGAACTCTTCTTTCTGGTTTGTAGGTGAATCTTGCCCTGGTTAAGTGACTGCTCCCATTGCATCTCTCCCAACTGGCACCAGTCTCTTCTTAGATTTTTGTGTCAAGTGCTTGCTCTGCAACTTCAGAAACCTGGTATGTTCAACAGAAGCTTCAGACTTGCAGTTCGTCTAGCTTCTTTTCACTGTATGGTTTGGGCTGATGTTTTTTCCAGATTTTATATATCCCTGTGAGTAAAGCAGAAGTTTCATATTATCATTTTGTTATCCTCAATATCTCTATGAAAAATACTTTGCTAATATTAGTCTAGGGAATTTATTTTTAATACAAGACTGTTTAAAAATAATCGTATATGATCCATGAATTTCCAATAATTCTATTTGTGTGTATATTAGGTGAAACAGACATAATAAACATACTCATAAATATATCATGTCTCAAGCAAAGTAGGAGCATATATCTTGCTCATATAGCAGGATTTAATGGGTGCATTGACAGTGAGCTGCTCTTCTCCACAGTCATCCAGAGATCAAGGCTTAGTTTACCCTGGGTATAGATTCTAATTCAACAAGCTAAATGAGGACAAGAATATGCGGTTGTACACAAGAAAAACTATAACGGGCAGCCCCTGAAGTGGCACTTACCACTTAGATGATATTCCACAGGCTAGAAATAGTCAGACTGATGTACTGGGTCACAATAGAAAGGGAGAAATGTATGTAGTCTAGCAGTGTGCCCAGGAAGAAGAACATGGCTTTAGATATGGAGCTAGAATTTCCTAGCAAAAAGCAGAAAGGATACATATGACAAACTTACTTGAAGGGCAAACTGAAAATCCAGTTAATTTTAGAACAGTTTCAACCCAAGTGCTCAGACACTCCTAAAAACAATAGTTTTTAATATGATAAGCACACACAAAAATATATACACATTTAAAAAAATAGATTACTAATGAAAGCAAATGCAATGTATTTTAAGTGAGAAATTCTTTTAATTTTGCATACCCACTCACTGCAATCTTGGAGAAAATAACTTATGATTTTACCAGCTTTTAAGTTTTTGCCTTTGACTACCAAATAATAAAACAGAATAGAATACACATATATGTTAAAAAAAATGTACGATGATTTCTTTTAGTTCTATTCATTCAAGATAGCAAAGAGGACTGAATTATCATTTTATCTAAAATTGAACTGGGACCATTTAACTTCTCATCTCCTCTCTTCTCTTCCAGTAACCTATGTAGCTTACAGTAACACATTGACAAAACAGTGGTTCTCAAAACATTGCTCATTAATAATCTCTTGGAGTGTTTGTTTCAAATATAGTTCCCTGGGACCTTCACTCAGAGACTCTGATTATGTGACTGATGTGGAATCAAGTACTATCTACAGTTTACTCACACCCATCAGCAAATTTATTATAGGTAATTCATGCTATATAACTTAAGAAATAAGCTTTGTTGAAAATCAGGTTCTGTGTCCTTTTCTCTCTTATTTCAGTGGATATTTTCAGAAATCAAAGCATTAGTTTAGCATCTTGATAGCCAAAGCTTTACAAAAGCATTGTGTTTCTTTTTGTTGTTGTTGTCGTTGTTTTCCCACCCAGGCAGGGAAAATTTTCTAAAACAGCAGCTGAATTAGGGTCATCTGTATATCTATAACTGTGGCACCTGGTAGAATTTAGTAAACTTTTGACAAAGAATTTTCTTTTTGTGAGTGAATAATACCCCGTTATTATATATTTTATAACTATAAAATATTTATATAATATATATTTACCATATTTTCTTAATCCATTCATTTATTGATGGACACTGAGGTTTTTTCAATATCTTGGCTATTATAAATAATGCTTCTGTGAACATGGAAGTGCAGCTATCCTTCAAAACAATCATTTTATTTCACTTGATATATGCCCAGAAGTGGAATTGCTGGGCCATACAATAGTTCTATTTTTAATTAATTGAGGAAAATCCATGTTGTTTTCCTTAGTGGCTGTACCAATGTACATCCCCTCCAACAGTGCACAAGGATTCCATTTTCTCTTGCCTTTTTGACAATAACCATTCTGAAAGGTGTGAGGTGATATCTCATTGTGGTGTTTTTTTGTTTGTTTTTTTTTTTTTTTTTTTTGCGATACACGGGCCTCTCACTGTTGTGGCCCCCTCCCGTTGCAGAGCACAGGCTCCGGACGCGCAGGCTCAGCGACCATGGCTCACGGGCCCAGCCACTCTGCGGCATGTGGGATTTTCCCAGACTGGGGCACGAATCCATGTCCCCTGCATCGGCAGGCGGACTCTCAACCACTGCGCCACCAGGGAAGCCCTCATTGTGGTTTTTACTGGCATTTCCCTGATGGTTAGTGATGTTGAGCATTTTTTTTTCACATATCTGTTGGCCATTTGTATATCTTCTTTGTTCAGGTCCTCTGCCCAAGTTACAGTTGGATTATTTGTGTAATTATTATTATTATTTTTTTACTATTTAGTTGTATAAGTCTCATATATTTTGTATATTAACCCTTGTTATATATATATATATATATATATATATATATATATATATATATATATATATATATATAGTTTGCAAATAGTTTCTACCTCTTCCAGTCTTTACAGACTAGCTTCAGGAAAGAAATACCTTTTGTCAGTTCTATTAGAGATTCTGAGGCTTTCTCAGATCTTTTCTATGGATACAATGCTCCACAATTCTTGTTCCTGCTTGTCAGGGTGTTCTTAAGATTGTATGCCCATCTCATCATCCTGCAGAACCAGGCAGAATGCTGACAGCTTTCTTTTGCTTTCCCTAGGAAGGTGCCAGATGCTCAAGTTTGTGTGGTTTCTCCCAGTTCCGCAGAGTTGGGCCAGCTTTCTGTGCATGCTCACTAGTGGTCTGCAAAGGCTGGCTGTTGCTGCCACAGAGAGTGCAGACAGGGAGCCAGCCATGGAGTTGGGGGATGGGGGTAGGCAGGGCAATGAGGTGAGAGGAGCATTGGGGGTAGCTGTAGTCCAATTGGTGGGATCCAAGGCAAGGCGTCCCCAAGCAGCTCTTAGGCAGACTTACTGATGGAGTCTGCAAAACGGTTAGCGGGATATGTAGGATTTTCGGTGTCTGTGGTTCTCCCAGCCTCTCCCACCCAAGTTGTGCCTCATACTTCAGTATTCTGAATGGGGTGTAAAAGAAATGGGTCTCTTTGGCAGCATCCTGCGCAGCTGAGGCAGCCAGGCACACTCTCACTTTCGCCTGCAGAAGAAATCACAGCCAAGAAGGTCCCGCTTGGCACTGAGCTGTGCTGCCTTAGGGGAGGGGAGACTTGGGTAAAGTAAACTGTTTCTCTTACCCTCTAAAATGTGTCCTGTCTCAGACTTGTTGCTCCAGTGGTGTGCTGGAACTTCTCCACTGGCCTCCTGGACTTCAGCAAAGACTTCTCTCATCCGTGGTGCTGTCAAAATTGGTGTTCTTTGGTGGGAAAACAGTAGAAAACTCTTATTTTACCAGGATGATGGAGTCTTAAGTGTCTACAAGAGCATCTCTTTAAGGTTTGTTTTCCTGCTTGTTTTATTTAAACTATTTCACTTCCTATAATTAGCATGACAAAAAGGTGATAGTAAGATTATGCAACTGCTTAAAACAATTGTTTGTAAACATAGCATGTCTAGTACTGCTTTTTAAATTGTTTTTTAAATAAAAGTATAACATCTTTGTTAAGTATCTAATGTTTCAAAGTTTAGAAGTGCAAAAAGCACCTCTTTGATGCTTCCCCTATTTAACAATTTTTTTTAAGTTTTTACATTTAAAAACAATTTTAATGTATTTCAGATAATAGATATACACAATAAATACTACATGTGATACAATTTATTGTTTATATATGAGCATATTTTTGGCTTTGAATATAACACACATTTATAACACACACATACACACTCACACACGAGTGCACATTTACCCTGAACTTTTAAAGAATAATCTCAGGACTACTATTAAGTAGTAAAATACTAATGCTTCTGAGGCAGCTATAACAGTGCCTAATAATCAGTAGGTAAATGTATGCTATTGTTATTAATAGCAGAAGTGTTTATACACCTATATTTTAAAATATGATTATGCATTAATGGCATATGCCCTAACGAAGTAATAGCAGTTATCACACATTTGTGTAAAATGAGGAATAGGATGCAAATTATATACTTTTTTGCTCTCCCTACTTTCAGTACTTTATTCAACTTTTTTCGTTTTACAATCACCTATACCTTTGATACTTTCCCACTTTTATTGGTTATTCTTACCATGTTGATGTTTCTGTTTTCTTTTTTTTAATCCTGTTACTTGGATAATTGGATAAATTACTTGGAGTAATGTAAACATTTTAGTATTATGTTTATTGGCAAAATCTTAGTCAGCTATTTTTACAGATGTTTCTAATTTTTAAATTATATTTTAATCCTAAACAACAAACTTGTCTATGGACCATTTAAAGTAGCAAACTAAGCAAAACTCTTCTGCACTTAAAATAGTATTTGACACAAGGGAGGTCCTAATAAACGTTTCTCAAGTTATTAACTACATATTTTCATGTCACAACCTAAGTAGGAGGTTTTGTCATTCATCACTATTGGAATCATTGCACTGGTAGACTGTTTCTGACATGACAATGACTGGAACTGACAAAGCAGTCTGATCCTCTGATGTCAATCAGCATCATTGTGGAATCTGTCTAGATCTGAAAGTTACACAGCACCACTTCAAGTAAGAACTCTTTTCATAACCTAATGGAAACTGGTCTAGCATGGCTGGAAGGGATATTTACTAAGCAAAATGATTGCCTCTATATTTGCAGGTCAGGTCTTGGCTAATTTCTCCCTTGCTAAAATTAAAGTAAATATCAATTTCCTTTGTCAAAATGTTGCAGTCATATTCTGATTAAGATAAAAACACCAGATCTCTGAGTACTGTCATTCCTTCATTTATCTTCTATTTATTTACAAATATTAATTTTAAGAAAGTTAAAAATTAGAAAAAACTTAAACATAAGAAAGGAAATTTCACAACTTAGAGACACTGTTGATATATCACAGATTATTGTATGCAGTCAACTCCTTATCCATGTGTATTTGCGGAATAGAACTTGTGTTGGTTAGAAATGAGACTTGGTGAGGCTGACTTGGGGCAGAGGCAACAGCCTTCCAGGCACTCAGGGCACACTAACTTTCTCTCGCTGAGCACTTGTCAGAATGCTTTGCTGACACATAGAGTACTGGGGCAATGAGGCTGCTGGTAGCGCCTAGGAACATTGTTGGGTTTGGGACAGACTTGAGTCGCAGATCTGTCATCAACTACTACTGTGACCTGGAGCAAGTTATTTAAAGTCTTAGTTTCTGTTTCCTCAGAGAGCAGAGATCTATGTAATCATAGATTTGTCATGATTACATTAAATATTAATATATGGTCTTTAAATATAAATTACTATTACTGTTATTATTAGTAGTATTGTTTCATGATTTGCATAGGTCATAGAATCTCTTTGGAGGGAAAAAATCCAATTCAACACACAAATGCTGCACAAAGTAATCCTACTCTTTCTCATTTTGATGCACTATATTATTTTCTATTTGATAGTTTTCAGTTAAAATTTTCTAGTGAAGATTGATCCACAATATTTTTTCTACACCTATTAATGTCTCATAACCCAAGATTTGTAAAGTGGTATTCTAGAAAAAAATGTATTTTGTACTGGGGGCTAAGATATGGGAACTTGTGCTGGAAATAACACATCAAGAAAGAGAAGAGTAGTTAATTTCAAGTATTAAGAGGTAAATGGTAATACACTGTCAGTAAAGAGTGTAGTGATAATAAAGTGGAGATTCCCTGGTGGCGCAGTAGTTGAGAGTCTGCCTGCAAATTCAGAGGACACGGGTTCATGCCCCGGTCCGGGGGGATCCCACATGCCACGGAGCGGCTGGGCCCCTGAGCCATGGCCGCTGAGCCTGCGCGTCCGGAGCCTGTGCTCCACAACGGGAGAGGCCACAACAGTGAGAGGCCCGCGTACCGCAAAAAAAAAATAAAAAAAAGTGATTGTGCATGCAAAGGTGACAACCCATGTGCATCAGGAGGAGCATCAACAGAAGAAGGACAATAAGAGTAGTGAACATGGAGGGTACACTACTGTAAAAACTGTTCTGGTAACAAGTGAGAATCAGAGACGCCTTCGCTGACTTTTCAGGTCCTCTTACAAAGTGCAGTGAGAGAGGAGGCTACTGGGCAAATTCTAGATGTTTTGCAACTCACATTAAAGGAAGCTTGTGCAATTGGAATTTAATCTTTAAACTTAAATTCCATACAATATTCCTTTTTTTTTTTATTGTGGTACGCGGGCCTCTCACTGTTGTGGCCTCTCCCATTATGGAACACAGGCTCCGGACGCGCAGACTCAGCGGCCATGGCTCATGGGCCCAGCCGCTCCGCAGCATGTGGGATCTTCCCAGAGTGGGACACGAACCCGTGTCCCCTGTATTGGCAGGCGGACTCTCAACCACTGTGCCACCAGGGAAGCCCTTTATACAATATTCTACACTATACTATACTATATTAACATTTAATATGTTTAACATACCAGTGGAGAAATGCTGTTGAAACACACACATATGCACACACATACTTCTGGACCTATTTTTTTTTCCTTTATTTTTAGAAAAACTTACCAATAAATGTAAACACCTCCTATTAATCATATATCTTTCTATATTTTAGTAACATATACAGGTATATGTATCATAATTTATTTACCCAAATTCTGTTGTTTCTTGTTCAACTTTTTCTAGTTTTTTAATGTTAATATAGTGATATCCTGTCTTCCTTTAATATTAAATTTTGTGTGAAATAAAAATGATTTTATTCCAATAATAATTCCTAAAAATAATTCCAGAGTTAATTGAAAATGAGGTTTTGACAATTTTTTTTCCCTAATCTTGGCATCATCATTAATTGAATGTTTTATTTACTCATTCATATAATTAAGGCCAGTCTGAACAGCACTTACAGCAAATTCCACATACATATTGGACACCACATGCATATATAAGGGAAAAGGAAGGAAAGAGTGAAAGAGGGAAGGAAGGGAAGAAAGAAGGAAGGAAGGAAGGAAGGAAAGAAAGTAGGAGGGAGGAAAGGAAGAGGGGGAGAAGGGGGGACAGAAGGAAAGAAGGCAGGATTCAGCTGATGGATAATTAATAAGCAACACATAACTGTTGGACCCTAATTGCAATCTCAGCACAGATATTAATTCTTTGACTAGGACTAAAGACCAGATTACACTGTCATTATATTAACTGTCAGTTGAGATACATGTTCTCACAGCATCATGTGACTCTTAGTTGTAATGACCTGAAAATGAAACAAGATAACTTGCAAATAGGACACAATTTTTCAATCAGTCATTATTGAAATGATTATGAAGGAAAGATAATGGTTGATACTATTTCTTAATGCTAAAAATAAAAATTACAACAGTGAATTTTTCTTAAATGAAAAGTAAGAAGTGTTTTAGTGTTTCTCTATTGTATATTATCATGGTTCATACTTTAAGAAAATGGAGGAAAAAAGCAAACAAACCATAGGCTTAGAGTTAAAATAATGAACAATCTTGGCTTGATAATTTAAGTCAGATTTTTTGCATTGTATAGAGATACAAATATGTAGGAAAGCACAAGGTAATTTGCAATGATCATCTGAAAATATTTTTTAAAATAACTGCTTACATTTTAACAGTGTGATATTTTATGGGACATTTGAAATAAACTTTTGACACCATATATTTTACTTTTATTTATGGTTATGTTATTTTGCTTAGGGATGATTTGATGAAAATTGCCACTGCCTGGTAACAGTAAGTTTACAATTTGCTTTTTGGTTATATGGCACCCCAAACAAAGATGTGTGTTAATTCAGGTGCAATAATCTGATTATGGAAGGATTCAGAATGGAAAAATAAAACACTTGCTTTCAACTGCTTTTTGTATGTTATTTATAAACAGAATTTGAAAGGTATGATTTCTTCTTCATCATTCCCTCCAGAAAAGCTCTCTATTTAAAAAAGAGTTAAGCACCTTAAGGAAAATTTATTTTTATTCTTCATTAAAATCAAAGTAAGTTTTAAGATAATTATTCACCACAATTTAATATAATTATTAGAAAAGTATCTAACCATCAACATATGTATCATATTTCTTATGTTCAGAAGACTACTTCAGCAGCAAGGAAGGAAAATCCTTGTTTTGTTTTGATTACATCAATCAACAAAGTCA
The DNA here is from genome assembly GCF_949987515.2 of Delphinus delphis. Classification (NCBI taxonomy): domain Eukaryota; kingdom Metazoa; phylum Chordata; class Mammalia; order Artiodactyla; family Delphinidae; genus Delphinus; species Delphinus delphis. The sequence goes on from NC_082700.1 coordinate 27,879,448, forward strand.
AGATTCTGACAAAAGGTTTAACATTAATCCTATCCCATACAACTTTGGAAAATTAATACCTCTTAACAAGCCACAATCAAGGTAGGCTCCTATACTCATGAAATTGTGTCAAGCAGTGATTGCTGCAAACCTTTTCTCCAATGGAACAAATGTTAAAAATAGCTTCCCACAAAATTTAAAAAATGATCAGTTTCATATATTGATATCAATAGATTAATTCCAGGTTTATTTCCAGTTCAAAACAATTTGATAGTGCCCTGGTATCTCCAATAACATAAAATAGCCAGTAACTTCATGGTTCTTTATCAGTCTATTAAGGTGAATCATGGAGTGAAAGTCTCCTTCCTTCACTATTGTTATAAGCTGCTCACTGAAGCTGAACAGTAATGAACTATGAATAATAAAACAAATACAAATGATTTATACTGATTAAAACAAACCTGCAGCAACTAGAAACAAAATGTAAGCCAATACAAAACTATTATACATTTGGGTATGTAAAACAATGTCATTGTGAAACTATGGGCTATCCCAGAAAAGGAACTTTGTATCTGTGGTGTTGAGAAGTGAGTTTTTCAGGTCTCAGAATATCATACACCGGGGCAGAAATGTTATTCTCCTCCATAATCTGTAATTTGAAATTAATTACTCATGTTCTCTCTCTGTTTATTTTATACTGCTGTGGTACCGTGACTCTTTTCTGTGGTAAACTATAAAATAAAGGTCATTATAAAGATGCTTAAAATTCTGTATATAGCAATTGTTTCATAAGAATATATTCTCACACTATTTTTTCAGTGTGTAATATGTGATATGATACATTAAAAAGTGTAAGAAATACATATGATTGCTGTGAAATATAGTAAAATGAACACTCGTGAACCATCACATTTAATAACTAGGTATTCCCATGACCTTGAAACTACTTGTGTGTTTCTCTCTTATCTCATCATCCTGTCTGTCTCATAAATTTTGTCTTTAACTTTTCCTTATATTTTGAAATTTTCAATTTGATCTAATATTAAACTTACAGAAAATTTCACAGAAGCTTACAAGGAATTCTCATATATTCTTTAATCAGATTTATCCATTGCTTACGTTATCTCCTTTTTGCTTTGTTGATCTATCCATATATATTTACATATGTGTGCATATCATTCTAAATAAACCATTTGAGAGTAAGTTAAAGACATTATGTATGCCCTTAATCCTAAATGCTCAGTGTGTCTTTTTTATGAGTAAGGATATTCTCTTACATACCCACTGAGTAGTTATCAAAAACAGAAAACAATATTGAAACAATCCTATAATTAAATTCACAGTCTGTTTTCAAATGTCATCAAGTATCCCAACAATGCCCTTTATGGTAATTTTTTCCCTTTAATCATGGATTTAATCCTTTATATTAAGTTAATCTAATTCCCCAACCTTGCATTGTGATTTTTTTAGAGTATAGGCCAGTTATTTTATAGAATATTTCTCAATTTAAGTTTCCTATTGATTAGATTTAGGTAATGTGTATATTGTTAGGAGTATCACAAAAGTGGTGTCCTTCTACATCATATCAAGAGGCACACAGTAGTAGTTTATTCCAAAGTTGCATTTCAATATGTGTTTAAGGTTGTACCTACTAGTTTCTGCCTGTACAATTACTTTTACCCCCATTTAATTAATAAATATTTGGGGGAAAGTTACTTAAATGTCTTAAATATCTTATTTCTCACTATAATTTCATACCATCTACTGATGTTTTTCAAACTCCTTCAAACTTTCTATGTTTATTATTTATCATTTTACTACAAGGAAGAACATTCTTTTCTCCCATTTATTTATTCCTTTATTCAGTTATATAGCGATCTCATGGGTAGTTACATTATTCAATGATAATCAATAAATATCAGTGTTTACTTTGATGCTCAAATTCTTCCAGAACTGGAAACTCGGAGTCACTGCAGACTAGCTTCTCTTTTATCACTGTGCTACCATCATTATTTGAGAACTGTCTTGCTTTTTGGAATAGCAAGATGTTTTAGGCCCATTTATATGTTTTCTGACTCAACCCTGAAATCAGTATTTCCTCCAAGGACCTCTAATTTCTTTCAAAGGAGGATGTTATTTAGAAACTGAATTCTGAGTACTGGGTCCACTCATTGTTATTCGTGTGACATTGCTCCTAGTTCCTCTTAGAAAACAAACCTGAGTGCCTGCCCTCCCTCTCTCTCTCTCTTTCTCTCTCTCTCTCTCTCTCTCTCTCCCTCACACACATACTCACTTCTTAATGATACCTCCATTTTCAACCCAACAGTACAGACTGCATTCTAGACTTTCCCCATTATATATTTATCACTTCCTTCCCCAACAGCAAGAAACCAGGAGCCCTTTGCTCTCAATATATTTGTCATTTGCTCTAGGCTAGGACTCACAGAAGGTACTTTCAGAATGTCTAACTCATATAACTATGTAAAAAAAAACCCTACAAGCTAGTGTTAAATATTTGTTTGCAAATCTTTTTTAGATAACTTATGCACAAACTACAATGGAAAATATTAAGGTTACAATCAATGATCAATGATTTTAATAAACGCACACATGCATGTAATCCACAACACTTTTAAGATAATAGTTTTGTAGATTCCACATATATAAGTGATAGAATCGTGTTACAATATACAAGTGTATCAAAGTAATATGGTGTACACCTTAAACATTCACAATGTTGGATATCAAAGTTTTGATTTTTTTTAATACAGAATTTTTGCACCACCCATACATCATAGCTTTTCCCAGGCTGTTTCCACATACAAGGAGCTACTTCTGTGGGGTTTTTTTTGTTTGTTTCTTTTAACCAAAGAGATTGGTTTTGACTGTTGCAGATTTTCATAGAAATAGAAACATCCAGCATGTAGTTTTTATATATGAATTTTTTTTTTTTTTACTGTGAGTTTTATCCAAGCTGTTACATGTATCAGTAGTTTAGTAGTTTATATTATTGTGGAGTGTTAATATACTATGATTATTCTATCAAATTTTCTGTTACTGGCTTTTGAATTGTTTACAGTGTGGGACTCATAAAAACAGCTTTACTAGTCTTTCTGTGGATGACAATGCATCTCTATGAAGGAAACTCTTGGTCATATGGTAGGTATATGTTTAACTTTGTAAGAAATTGATAAACTTTTCTAATTTGCCATTTTATCTTCCTTCAGCAATGTTTGAAACTACTGGTGTTTTATAACCTCACCATAGTTGCTGCAGTCAATCTTTTATATTTTCCTCATTCAAGTAGAATAGTGGTACCTCACAGTGAATTAACTTGCATTTCCCTAATGATGGTAGTACACTTTTCTAGTTTAGTGACTTTTTGTGTATTTTCCATGATGAAGTCAATACAAATATTTTGTCCATTTTGCATTTTTTGTACTATGAGTTGTAAAAATTATAAATGTATATTCTGGATAAATTTTATTTTTCATATATATTATAATATGTTATATTACAGATATATATATAAACCATGTAGTATATATTTTCCCCAAATATTTTATCTCAGTTTGTAGGTTGCCTATAATTTTTAGATAGATTGTATGTTTAGTAAAGTTGTTTTTTAAACCTCTTTGAAGAATGATTGACATACAAAAACTGTAGATTTTTAATGTATACAACTTGATGTACTTGGAGATAACTATGCACTGTGAATCCATCATCACAATCAATGCCATAAACTCCAGAAGTTTTTTCCTGCCCCCTTTGATTTTGTTTTTCATACTGATTTATTTTGTTTCTTTTTGTGGTAAGAGCATTTAACATAAGACCTATGTTCTTAGGAAATTTTTAAGTATACAATACAATATTGTTAGTCATAGATCTTATGCTGTATGCAGATCTCCCAGCACTTATTTATTGTGCTCTTACCAGCAGTCTTATGTCAAACAATATTGCAACACCATGATGGTATTACAAAAATCACTTTTATTACTAGTATATAAATTAAAAGAAAAAAGTAAGTAAGAATAGTTATAACCAAAGAAATCTTTTAATGGAAACACGGTACAAAATAAAATCTGACATCAGTTATATAAGATGTGGGCAGGGAAAATAACCTGTAAAGTTTCTGTATTCAATTGAAGTTAAATTGTTGCAATTTAAAATAGATTGTTACAACTGTAAAATTCTTTTTTATATTTATATTCAGCAGTGAGATTTTACTTTCATATGCTTTTTTGTTGTTGTTTAGCATCTTTTCATTTCAACTTGAAGATTTCCCTTTAGCATGTCTTGTAAAGTAGGTCTATTGGTGATAAACTCCCTCAGATTTTGTCTGGAAAATTTTATTTTAATATGTACCTGTGTAGACTTCTTTATATACAATCTATTTGGGGTTTTTTAAGCTTTTTAAATCTGGATGTACATTTCACTCCTTAGATTTGGAAAGTTTTCAGCCATTATAATCTAAAATAAGATTTCTGTCCCTTTATCTCTGTCTTCTCCTTCTGGAACTCCATAATGTGTATATCAGATCACTTGATAGTATCCCTTACATCCTACAGGCTTTCATCACTCACTTTCTTTCATTCATTTTGTCTTTTTTCTCCTTGGTTAATTTCAAGTGACCTGTTTGAAAGTTTTCTGATTCTTTCTTCTGCTTGATTAAGTCTGCTATTGAAATTCTCTATTAAATTTTTCAGTTCAGTCCCTATATTCTTCAGCTTCAAGATGTATTTTCATTCTTTTTTATGTTTTATGGTTTCTATTTCTCATCTGGGCTGTTGGGATGCATATGAGCATGGCTAAGGCCACATCTGCTGGTGGGTGGTGCTGAAGTCAGGTCTATGGGTAATCTGATGGAGTTTTCCCTGTACCTGTGGGAGGGCTGGGCTGCCTCTGGGACCATAGTTAGTTCCATTGATGGTAGTTCAGCCACTGGAGATGCAATTTGGTGTGACTCCTGCTGTGTCTGTTGGAGGATGGGGTTGCCTCCAAATCAGCAGGCAGGCATGGATGTGGCTGGGTCAGGAGGGTAGATGATTATGCTTCTGAATTCACAGTCAAGTCCACAGCTGGCAGACCTGTTATTTGAGACATAGGAAGGCATGGTTGTCACTATCCCTAGATGATGTGATTGCCTCTGGGTTGATAGTCAGGTCCCATTTGGTGAACCTATTACCAGTAGCACAGGCAACTGTGGTTCCTGCCAAGTCCTGGAGCTGAGAAGACTGGTAGTGGAACCATGCAAGAGTAAGACCGGAGGCAAGTGCACAGGGGAATGGGACTGAGCTGAGTTATGCAGGTCGGTATGAGGTCGGCATACCTGCTACAGGGGACATAGGCCTGCTTTCTCAATGCAGTTTTTCTTGGTCTTGGGCTCTTTGAAGTTGTCACAGTGTCTTACCCAGACCCAAAATCTCCCACAAAGTAATGGGCCTGTGTAGATTTTCAAATAAGTGTTTCTGTTGGACGATGAGCACTCAGGATCTCCTATTCTACCATCTTGCTGATATCACTCTTGGGAAAAGTTGTTTTTTCTTTTCTTGTTTTTACATTTCACTCTGTTTTCTTTGTCTCCAGTTTTTGAAGATATTCTGTCATTTTTCTTTAAGAAGTGTTATAGGTTTTGCTTTTATATTTACAACAAGAGTATAACTCAAACTATTGCTGATGAACACTGAGTGGTAGGGATTGAGGTTTACTTTTCCTACATATATATCTAATTTATTTTGGAAAGACTCCCTTCCAAAATTGTATGTCTGTACTTCTATTTAACAAGCAAACAGATAAATAAATATATATATAATTATATAAAAATTTGATATTATAAATTTTCCAAATATACTGCTCGTTTCAAATGTTATTTTACTACTCTGGGTCATTTGAATTTCTTTATTTTAGTATCAGCATGTCAGTTTCTACTTTAAAAGCCCTCTGGATTATGTTTTATAGTTTTTAGTGAAAAAGTCTTATATATCCTTTGTTAAATTTTAATAAGATTAGTGTATGTTTTTAAATGTTATTGTAAATGAACTTTTAAAGCCTAATTTTCAATTGTTTTTGCTAGTGTATATATATACAATAAAATATGTGTATATGGACTTTATATCCTGCTGTTTGCTAAATTCACTTATTAGTTGTAGTGGTTAATTTGTAGATTTGTTTTTTTTTTAAAAACTTTATATAGACTGCTTCATTCTCTTTTTTCTGTCCTTATGATTTGTTTCTCTTACTTGCCTTATTGCAATGGCTAGGGCCTGTAGTATAATGTGGAAACAATGTGGTGAGCATGTATAACCTTGTCTTGTAACTGTGAGAAGAAAGTGTTCAATATTTCACCATTAAACATTAGAATGATACTAGCTGTAGATTTGTAGGTGGAGGTGAGGCATTAGCTTCAGGGAGTTTTCATATATTCTTAATTTGCTAAGAACTTGTACCCTCAGTGGGTGTTTAATGTTATCAAATGTGGTAATTTTTCTTTTCCATCTGCATCTATGACAAGATCAAATGTCTCTTCTCCACTATCCTGTTAATACAGTGAAGAAATTACATTGGTTGATATATATTTATAACTTTGAAAAATACTGGTCTGTAAGTTTATTTTCTTGAAATGTGTTTATCTGGTTTGGGGATCAGGGTCCTTATATTCTTATTTCAACCTCTTTATTATCTTATCATCACTTTATTGAATCCTTTGTCTATTGAGTACATGTCTTATTTTTCTCTTTCTTTGCAAGTGTAGCAATTTTGATTGTATATTGTACATTTAGAATGATACATTGTAGAGGTTCTAAATTTTGTTTGCATCATTTAAAGAATATTGATTTTTTGTTCTATAAAGGAGATGACTTGACTCAAATTCCAAACCCTGTTTCTTCTGCAAGAAACAGCAAATGAAATCTTCAGTGTTTCAGCTTTACAGCTCTTGCTTTCCACTGGGCCTGTTGAAGTCTTCCCCACACAAGTGCAGTTCAAGAGCTAGCCAAGCCTTTGAATGGAGTATAGTTGCAGATTTTGGGGTCTCCCCACTTCAAATCTCCCTCCTTTTTACAAGACTTTGCCTCACTTTCCAGCCACTCTGGCAGTCTTAGATTCTGCCCTTCAATTTCTACTTTAGAAATTGAAGGGCAGAATTTAGCTAGCTAAATTGGAACTTCCTTGTTGAGTTTCACCAGCTTAATATTTTGTGGAGTGGGAAGTGTCCTCGGGAAAAGTGAACCCTCAAGACCACAAATCAACCATTGCTATTTCTCTTTTAATATTTTGATTACTTTCCCATTTTTCTTGCATTTTTTCAATCTTCAATTGCTTCAAATAATTAAAAAATATTTTCCAGATTTTTATTTTTTATCTGTTGAAAGGTTAGTAATATATAAGTTAGACACCATATACAGAAGTAAATCAACATCTAGTAATTTTATTCTTTGTTCAGTATTTGTTTTGAAGATTGCTTCAAATCCTTCTTGTAATAAAAAAAAAAGCATGTATATGTGCATATGTCTTCTACATACACATACATAATACATATCCATATTTAATAAGTAGTTGCTAAGTGCTTTAATGCGTTCTTCTGGAAATAGGATAGTTTATATTTTTAAGCAACATTTTGAGGCATGTATAATTATGATCTTTTATGACAAATTTAACTGTCATAAAAGGAAATAGAAGCTGTTGACTCAACTCAATTATTTACTATTTATAAAATGTTCTCATTTGCAATAAGAATTATTCAGTTTTAAACATTTAGTAATGTGGTGTTGTGCAAATTAAAAAACAAAAACAAAAAACATGGTGGCTAAAAATCAAGTGCACTGCATTGCAGCAAACAACAACTATTGACTCAATAACTACTCATTTCTTTTGCAATCACCTATATCCAATCCCAAATTAGCATGAGGATATAATGAGATACTCAAGAGACAGATCAGTAGGGGACGGTTTCAGTCATATTAAGAGTGAAGCTCAGAATTCTAAAATCTATCAAACACAGAATGCTTTCTGGAATTTAGCAACTTATTTTGGGCTGCCTAGGGAGAGGAGGTAAACTGCCCAAAAGAAAGAAAACTGCAGAAGACACAAAAAATACATCTCTATTTTGTGATATACTTGGAAACATACACAGATGGGAATGTTTGTTTTAATACTTCTATTCTCTAACACTAAATAAGCCATATTCCTTTTGAGAAGTAGTTTATTAAGGGGTATATTTTGCTTTTTGAGACATGACTGTTTCACTTTCACTGATGACCTCCGTCTCAACCTTTTAGAAGTTGGCTGATTGAAATTCTTCTCTACTTCCTACAATTGAAATAACAAAAACATATATTTTTCAAACAAAGGTGTTCTGTCTTCTGTTTTCCTCCAAGGATATACTTTAGAAATGTTATAGAATTTTCAATGGACTATTATATTAAAAATATTATATTTTAAATGAAGCTTGGAATCTTAATGTTGTTAAAAAATCATTAGCAATTCTAATTGCAAAACATAAACTGGATAAGACTATGTTGATTTAATCTGCCTCTCTTTCACCTGGTATATTTCCAGATCCATCTCCTAATGTGGCATATACTCTCTTATTGAAATCACCTATACATGGTATAAAGAGAAGACATATTCATTTGGTTGCTTTTAGTTGCTTTATTACAAGCTGACATTCCCCATACAAAGTATTAGAGTTAAATATTGTTTCTATAGAATATAATGAAACATACATTTGACATGAGAAATTCCATAGCCTTTTTTTCTGTTAGAATATTTACTTTCTCTTACAGAATCAAAAGGTACACATACAAGTGTACCTGAGATACACATACAAGTATCACATTCATACATACATACACACACATGCACACATACATGCTTAAGAGAGATTATAAGCCATTTTTAAGTGAGTTTAAAAAAAAACGCTGAAGTTCAAATAACACGTCTACAGTAATGTTATCCATTGCTATGTTAAAACATCTCCATATTCCCTGATAATGAAAAAACTTCCCTCAAATAAGATTCTATAAATTTTCCATTCACTTTATTTATGTAAAATTGAAAATATTTAAAAAATCTTTTTAAACAATAATTTACTTCTGAATGTTTCTTTGATGTAACCCTGATAAATAGGTAATTTTTTTGCATCACCAACACCTGTAGAAAGACAAAGATGAACTTTAAAAACAAGAAATGAGCACATCCATTTTTTAATTTCCTTCTTAGGACCAATTTAAATTATAGTAAAGCAACTTAAAATTAACATAAACCCATATAAGCAAAGACACAGGAGAAGGAACACAAGCAAAACAGGGAATTCACCAATTTCCTGAAGATAGAAAGACTGGATATCTGTTTAATGGCTACTTCTGTGGGAGGAAACATCAGATTATTCAATTAAAAACGAGAGCCAGGGCTTCCCTGGTGGCGCAGTGGTTGAGAGTCCTCCTGCTGATGCAGAGGACATGGGTTCGTGCCCCGGTCCGGGAAGATCCCACATGCCGCGGAGCGACTGGGCCCGTGAGCCATGGCTGCTGGGTCTGCACGTCCGGAGCCTGTGCTCTGCAACGGGAGAGGCCACAACAGTGAGAGGCCCGCGTACCGAAAAAAATAAATAAATAAAAAATAAGGGAGCCAATATGACAAGCATAGACCCAAACATCTTCAAGCTCAGGGCTGAAAGGTATGAGCAAGGACAGGAGCTCAAAGAAGGCAAAAAGAGCTGATTAATTGTCTAATCCATGGACACAAGTGAATTTTTGACTCCCAGTTTGAAGGCAACCAATAATATCTAAATAATAAGTAAGTTAGGAGGACAGAGACAGGCAGGAGCTGAGTGTTGTAACTGAGAAAAATCCTCATTCTTTTGTGCAGGAAATAAGTGGAATTATCTTAGGGTGGCACACAGAAAGAGAAGAATAAACTATTCGGAGAAAGAAAAGGGAAGAATTAATGAGATAATATTAAAAATAGGCTTAAGGGCTTCCCTGGTGGTGCAGTGGTTGAGAGTCCGCCTGCCGATGCAGGGGACACGGGTTCGTGCCCCGGTCCGGGAAGATCCCACATGCCGCGGAGCGGCTGGGCCCGTGAGCCATGGCCGCTGAGCCTGCGCGTCTGGAGCCTGTGCTCTGCAACGGGAGAGGCCACGACAGTGAGAGGTCTGCGTACCACCAAAAAAAAAAAAAAAAGACTTAAAAGTAGTAATTTATAGAAAATGAGAATAGAAACTTGCTTCTCTTTATGAGAAGTCTCACTTAATTTGAATGCCACTTTATTATATCTCTTTTAAAACATGGATCCTCCATGTGCACTGTGTAAGGAGGAAGTCAAATCACATCTCTCTGCAAAGTCCAGAAAGTAGCACCAGTCCAGATTTCCTAAATAAAATGACTTACAATGAAGCTACATTATAATACCTCTATATTTTGCAAAATCTTTTATATGCTATTAAAAGGTAAACATTTAACAACCAAAATTTTTTCTTTGGTGTAATATTATATTGTTCTGAATGAAGAAATGCCCCACAGTACATTGGGATGTGAAAGTTTCCCTGTAGTCCTTATAGAAAGATAAGTAATAATAAATAATAACTGACAGTAGCAGATATCATCTATTAAATGTTTATTAATTCCCAGGAACAGTTTTAACTCCTTTGTATCAATTGATTTCTCACATCACATTCAGATGAGAAAATAGACAAAGGAGAGGTCAAATAACTTGTCTAAGTTCCCACAAAGGAAGTGGAGGAATTAGGGTTGGTACCCAGGAAGGCTTACTCCAGAGAACTTGTATTTAACTAATGGAGTTACAAGAGTTAACTCTCTCGCAGTTACGGGAGAGTTCGATGAATATGATCACATTTTATATGAAGAAATTCCCTTGCTTTTTCTTCAAAGCTTCTGTAAACCTGGATAATATGTTGCATATATACCATCACTCTTCCATTAGCCACTCTTGCCTAAATTACCTCATTTATAAAATGGGAGTGGGGTAACTATCTCAAGATTATTGAAAAATTATGTCGATTAATATATGTACAGTGCTTAAAAGAATGTATGGTGCAGAGATATTAGTCATGTTATTTTTATTACTATTAATATTACCAGCAACCAATTCATCTGCTATTAAATCTGTTCCAGTGCTGGAGGAAGCATCAGTTGTATTTAACTCATTCTGATGCAATATTTCTAACTCTTATTTGGCTTCCTTAAGCAAAACTCTTGCTTCACGTGCTGTCCTAAGAATCTAACTCCCCTGTAAGATGTGAGTCAGTTGTTCCCTGTAATTCTCTATATTTTTTGCTCTCCACTTCCTTGCATTCTTGGGATGTGTGGCATCATGTGCTCAAATACTCAGGCCTAGTATAAGTGAAAAAGCCACTCCCATATAGAGTTACATAAAAACGTACAAAACCAGATATAAGTCTTAGAATCCAAAATAAATTCAATAAATCACACTAAACAAAGGGAAATAGTTGAGATCTTAAGCCATATAAGACTAGTCACTGAGGAAGAGGATTCAAAACTGATATGGAAGAGCAAACCAGCCTCAAACTAAACCTGAAACTCAGGCAGCTGTAGTGGTGACTTATCTAGTTCCTGCAATGGATGATGTGGGCATGTCAAAGGAGGTATAGGTAAGGTGGCAGAATGGACACTTTTAAAATAATAATTTCTGTCATAGAATCGAAGCAATATAAATATAAACACATACCTGTCTCCCCAGTTGTATTATTTCTATTTCAAGGACAAGACCATGTTTTAATGACTTTTGTATCCTTCTACTAAGATAGTATAAAACATTTTAAAACCAAAGTATCTTGAATGAATTAGCTAATATACAATTGTATGGATAGAGGATGGTGGAAGAATTTCAATTCCAAAAGTACATAATTGTTTCTGGAATAATAAGGGACAGATTATATCCTCAAATTATAGATCAACCTAAAAACATTGGGCTGAAAATTTCCTCTACATATCATGTATCTTCTTAAAACAATTCATTGGTGTTGTCTACCACTGATGGAAATTTAATAAACATATATAGGGCTGTCCTTTAAATTAGTCATCCAGAAAACATGTTTAGAAATGGTCTCACATGTGTTACAGTAAAAAATAATGATAATAGTATTTGTCCTTTAGAACCATTTTGTAAAGATATGTAAATCCCTTTCATCATTTTGTACAAATGTAATAATTACCGTTTGTGCTCCCTATGATAGATGAGGACAAATATAATAATTTTTGATGATGATGATGATGATGAAGATGACGATAATGATAGGTAACATTGATTATTGACTATGGGCAAGGAAATAATCTATTCTATTTTTAACTACTAGATGGGATACTCCTATTATTCGTTTTTATATACTAAGAGACTGACTTTCAGAGTTTAGGTAACTTACCCCGTGTCATAGTGGAATGCACATCTTTTAAATGCAGATTTTTTTAAAAGTCACTGTTGCATCATAAGTGTCTAGTATAGTGTATGAAAATGGCAGACTCATAATAAAATTTATTGATTGAATGAACACAAAACATGGCACTGTTACTACTGAATGATATTTTGGTTTTTTTTTAACTATAATTTTCCTCTTAACTGTTATGATATATTGCTTCTTATTACCATAAAAGATCACCTTAACCTGAGCATGGATCTGTTTATGTTTATTACGAAGTCTGTTTCAGGGATTGGCATGGCTTGAAAATCTCCCTCTGTGTAGAAAATTGTCTGTCTCTTTTCATTTATCCTTTTAACGATTCTGTCTGTCATCCTGCCACAGAAAGCAATCATGATATCTTTTTAAGATGGCTTGCTATACTATTGTCTGCATTTGCTAAGTACCTGATTTGGAAAATTCATCCAGTTTCCAAAATTAGTTCTCTAACTCTGCAAAACATAGATGAACTCATAGCTGAGTTCTTATTTGTTGGTTGATATAATGTGCACATGTTCCTATCTAAGAGAATTAATCCTTTTTGTTGGGGGGTTTTGAAAGGCCTTTATGGGAACATACTTAATTTTAATTCTGATAATGATTTCTTCTGGATAGACCAGGTACAACAGGTCTGCCAATGCACTACAAGCAATTAATTGGTTATTAAAATGATCTTGTAAAAAATAGCCTAAATAATGTAGGTTGAGCCCAATACATCTAAATTTCTGAGGTTAACAAAATACAATACACAAAAGTTTTCATCATGTACTCACATCCAGGGGCAACTCCATGACTCCTAGTTTACAGCATTTTTTTTTTTTTTTTAGCATTTTGGTATTATCCAACTTTGTAACCTAACAATTCTCCCTAGGTTTTTCTTTTCTGGTGCCAAAACAACAAAGCTTCCATTCAAAGTGAAGTGTCCAAACTCCAGGACTTTCTGCATGGGATCTCAGTTTCACAGGCAGTGAGTAAAAGCACAGTAGGATAAGGTTTTGCATACACTGTCATTCTTATGGTTTCAGATGTGGTGGCCAGCAGGACTGTAACATGAAAAATGCAAGTTTCATTAATGATTGTCCACAAGGAAGAGGGATGAAATGTTACTTTGAATTGTCTTGGAAGAAGATAGATAGGTGGAATAACCTTTGATACTAGGAATCAGCACTAGTCTTCTCAAATCAAGGACACCTCTCCTCCAAAACAGGAGGGAACTAAAAATAGATATGGATGAGTAGCTCAAGCAGGGCAGGAAGAGGAGGAAATAGTTATTGCTCAGGTGTTTAGATAGCTGTGGGAAAATGTGAATAAAAGTGGACAACCCTTCTTTGGAAAAAGCATGAAACAGTGGATATTCTTTATGTGTCAAGTGCAAAAGGATTGACAAAAATTATTAAATGTGCCTTCTGGTTAGTTTACTGGCAAATGCAAGCTGTTCTCCCCAGATATCCAGTTATGTATTTCTTTTACTAAATTCACTAAACTATTCACCACTTAACAATTTTCTTATTCAAATTGGCTGGAGGGAGATTCATTATAAAGAGGTGACATAAAACAGAGAAATCAAATTAGATAACTTTCACATGTCCTAGCATATATAAGTAAAATAGTTGGGAATGATCAAATTGGTTTCCAAATATTCTTAGGCATAAACAGAGATTTCCAGTGAAAGGTGAACATTTAATAAAGGACTATATTTTAGATTTCCAAGGAAGACACAGTAGAAATATCATCTGTAAGCAAATAATATTTTTATATTGCAATAATAATATCTAACAATTACACAGTGTATATTATACGCCAGGTCCTTTTATACTTGAAATACATTTAATCTTCACCATAACTCAGTGAGACAGGCACTCTTTCATCATCATTTTGTAGATGAGGGTTAAAATACAAATTGGTCAGGTGATTATTTTCCCCAAAACCCATAAACAGAAGAGAATTGGGATTTTAAATCAGAATGCCTTGAGAAAAAAATCTATGTTCTTTCACAACATGTTATGGGAATTTTCTGCTTGGTGGATTTCTGCAAGCACATACAGTCTCACAAAACCTATTCCTTCAAAAGAATCAGAATATTAGTAATTCTCTTACCTGTTCTAATTTTAATTGCACACACACACACATACACACACACACACACACACACACACATAGAGGCACTAAAACAGTGTTGTATATTTTTTCATATACACAAAGACCTATTTAAGGGTCTAGTTTAAGCTCAAACTATCTATAATATTAAAAACTCTTCAGTGTTAAATGTGTGCCCCAAATAAATGTAAAGTAATAATATTAATTTTTGAAATATATATACATATATTAGTATCTTTTTGATATTACAATGCAGTATCATAGTATTCTCTTCAATGGGAAAAGGTGAACTTAGTATGAAAAAAATAATGTAGAATGTGCCTCCCGTGGGGAATATAATCCTGAAATAGTGCCACTAGAGAGTGACACATGGACAATAATGTCTATAATGTATTGATCATGCATAATATACATTCAACAAAGTATTTCTATACATTTAAGTGTTAACTGAAATAGAAAATCAAATAGCTTTGCAAAAATTGGAGTCTATTGTAACTATTAGAGATACACAGAGATGGTATTTATACATTAAAGGGACTAAAACCTAATTATCTAATAGGCTGAAGAGGACATCCATATGGGGCAGGGGTGCTGCCCAGAAAGGAGATCAGAGCTGAAGCAGGGAGTGGTGGGTATCTGTGCAGAAAATGGGTGGCAGCAGAGGTGGAAGATTGGTTAGATACAGGGCATTAATCAAATAAGTAAATATATTAAAGTTAATAAAACAAGGTTTCCTAGCAGTGGATAAAGAAGTTTCAGATACAAAAAGGGAGAAAACTAGTAATGTATCCTGTGGTGTTAAATTGTATACATCAGGGTGAAGATTTGACTTTTAATATGCAGTTTGATAGAATAGATAGATTAGATAGATAGATAGATAGATGATAGATAGATAGATGGACATAGACTTAATTGTGTGTGTAAATATCTGTATGGGTTACCAAATCCACGCTCATACTGCTTGCCACACAGAGAGCCAATAAATCGAGAGATGAGTTGTTGGGGCAAGGAACAATGACTTTATGCATCAAGCCAGCAGACCAAGAAGGTGGTGGACTAGTGTCCCAAAGAACCATTTTACCTGAGTTAGAATTCAGACTTTCTTTATACTAAAAGGGTAGGGCATTGTTGCTTGTTTCAAACTTCTTGATGCCAGAACCCTTTGTTCTTGCAGCTGTCCATATAGGTCTGGTCACAATGCTTCTATAACCTCCAACAAGATAAATGTTATTCTCTGTTCTGCAAATTTTAATCTCTGTATGAATGGAAAGTGTTATATCTTTAAAGGTCACAGCTTAGAGAATGGGTTATCCTGTGTATTTCAGGCTATAGGCAATATTCTTTTACAAAAGGTGCAGAGCCAGCATGACTCAGCACAGGCAATGGAGCACAAAGATTAGAGCTAAAGGAATAGATCCAATATGGAGTCAGGTTTGTCCTTCTCTGTTCCATACATACATTCCTATATATATTCCCTTGTTCTATTTACTGAAAAAGCCTGTCATTACTGACACCTCATTCACTATGAGCATAACTAGATCATGGTTCTTGACTTCTAAATGTTATTTTCTTCTAAAAGAAACCAAAGCTTCTTGTAGAAATGGCTGATTCTAAGGTTGTCTCAAGTAAAGTACAAAATGAATCTAGGACATCTTGTTATCCTCGAAAATAAAGTGATCAAAGAATCATGGGGGCATTTCAAAAGAACACAGGAGCCAGCTTTCAAGAGCTTCTCCAACTGACTATATCTGGGAAAATTTTAACATGAAAATAAATAACTATAATAACAGATTCTAGTACATGGAATAAAATAGAAAACCATGGGTTTCATACAGATATCAATAAATGAATAAATGCATTGAAAGTATGATTAGGAATAGGAAATGTATAAGGTATAAATGTAACCTCCCACTGAATACATATTAGTTTCAATGGGGAAAATATCAACCACATGGTAGAGAAGCCTGGCAAACTTCACCTCAATCAAGTGATTAAGATGAAGACCATCAGTAATTGGATAAATTAAAATCATATGCCACCACATCAGGTGTAATAAAAAGAACACAGTGTCTCTCCTGTGATATTCTTCCCAAAGATTTATGAATCAAATCATGAAGAAACATCTGATGATTCCAGATTAAGGGGCAATTTATAAAATAATTGACCTCAGATATGCAAAAGTGTCAAGATCGTTAAGAAAAGACTGAAGACTGCTTGAGGGAAATTATGGAGGCAGGAAGAACTATTTACTATGTGTGATTCTGAACTGAATTATTTTCCTATTAAAATATTAGCATAATAATTGGGGAACTTTAATGAAGTCTGAAGCTTAGATAGTAGTAATATATGGATGCTAATTTTCTGATTTTGAAGGTTGTTTTGTAGTAACAGAAGAATATTCTTGTAGTAAAAACATACTAACAACTAGGGGTTGGTGTGATATTAAGTCTACAACTTACTGTCACATGGTTCTTTCTACTTTTTCTAACTCCTCTATAATCTTGTGTTAAAAAAATTAGATTTGCAATGAGTATGAATTTTATGTTTTATTTTCTATATATTACCAGAGCAGAAGCCTTACTAACCATGATCCTACAAATGTACAAAAGGTAATATTTAAAGGCCACTGACAAAAAGATTAATTTTATTTTGGTTACCAAACACCTTTCAAAAGGGTTATTGCTGTCTTTATATATCTAGAATCACCCAATATCTTCCAGATATAGTGTTCTGTCATACACATGTGACTCCTCAGTCGGGAATTCTCTATTAAGATATTTAGTGTGAAATATGGATTTGTCTACTAAATATTCCCTGGTCTGGCCTTGGCCACGTGAGACACTGTTGCTAGATAAGTCCACAGTGTCTTTTAATTTGCCAAACATGCTTATCAAAGTTTAATGCAATTAATTTTCAATTGTGTTCCCAATTAAAATGTTAGTTTCATGAGGGTGCAGTATTGAATGATTGAAGAACAGTGTTTCAGTGGATGTTTTATTATGTATATTTCAAAATATATGTATAACAATTAAGAATAAAGGCAAGTGCCTACCATAGGGGAAAAGAAGTCTGGATTTACTTTCATTTCCCTCATTTTTGATTCTTTTGAAAAAGAGAAGGCATTATCAAATTTATCAAATTCCAGTATATGTTTTTTTGCAATTTTGGTGTACTTGGTTATTCAGATTTTTAAATGTATCCTAAACATTTTTTATGAAAGCAATGCTGCACTGTATTAAACAATCAGTCGTGGAAGCATGGAGTCCTAACCATTGGACTGCCAGAGAATTCCCTGTATTAAACAATCAAATTCTGCAAAAAATGACTGTAGCAGCAATAAATCCTGACCTGTTCCTCATAAGCCCAAGTCAACTTCTCATGGGGAATTGATTTAATTTTAAGATTTCTATATTAGTTTTTATTCATATTTTTAAGTAATAATTTATTCTACTTTTTCTTGACCCCTCAATTAATTTCCTACTTTGATTATAAGGATTTATCATACTTAATGACCCACAGTTAAATCCACCACTTATAATTTAATAATAATAATATTTTAAGTTCCTCCATTAATTTCCATTATAAATATATTATTGCACTTTTATTTATTGTTCTAACAATACTAGATATTACCTGCTGCCCACTGTCCTTTATAAAATGAAGATATTTGCATTCCTACACTTCTCAACATCTTCATCCTCTTATCTCCCAACTACTATCATTTGTACTTCTATATAATCATGCTTACTTATTCACATTCTTTTTGTAAACATATTGAAATCACCTTTGTTTTGTGTATTGTGAAAGCCAGGAACACAAATATCTATACAAAGACAATGTAGTAAATATAAATAAGTGAACCAGGACAGAAATTAGAAAAATTGACTACCAGAAATTAAACTTTTCTGTTGATTATTATTATTTTATATATGTACTATTATATACAAATATATTATTTTGTTTATATAATATAAAATAATACAATTATAATATATATGATAGTGAGTATTGCACTTTGCATTTAATATTAAAAATAAACACCTTTAAAGATAACATATATTATTGTTCTATGTTTACTTTTATTTAGTTCCAGATACCTGGGTCCTTTTCTTCTATATCAAGAAATATCAATGTCATTCTTAGTATCCAATAAGAAGTCAGCTTTGAATGACTTAACATGGAAGAATATTTAACTATATTCAGTTTTATAGTAGAATACATCTGTTCACCATTGTAAGTGCTTCCAAAGATAGATATAATCTTTCACAGTGGTTTTTATATTTACAGTAACATGTCCCAAGGTATTTGTAAAGTTCTAATATACCAGCATTATCATATTTAATTTTCAGTATCAAATTTTATTGTAGTTCAATAACTTCCACTTGAAGCTCTTCATTCACACTATCAATATTCATTGAGAGAGGTGAATTGAACAATGTTCGTTCATTTTCATAAAGTAGCAAATCAGAGAATATTTTCTAAACTTCAATCTAATTCCACAATTTATAAGAATATAGTTCAGAGTATTACTTTCATTTCTGAAAACTTTATCTGCATAAGAAATTGGGTCATATTAATCCTTACCAGAGGAGTTTCCCAAAGAAACTATTTCACTAAGGATAAAAGTGAATTATATAATTTGTATATATGCTTGGTGGTAATTGCTAGGAAATATTCAAACTGTATAGATAGATTTTCTGTAAAAAAACTCACAAATCCTAATTTTTTACCCCACTTATTCAGTAAACTAAAGCATGTATTTTCACTGGATGACAGGAACCTTATTTCTTTCAATAGTTGAAAAAAATCTTCAACATTATTTTAAACCATGATCCACTTTGTAATAATCAACCATGTTGTGCATATAATATGCCTAGAGAAGCAGTAATATTTCTGTGACACTTTAACAATCTGTAACACCGTGTTATTACATTCCAGGACTTTTCATTAATTTTTTAACTTTCTAGCATGGAATAATTACTTGTGAATAGTGCAACAAGTGTATTTATAACCTGAATTCTTGAAAAAAATGTAGTCACATTGTATTTAAATTGTTTAACTAAAATTATACTGTATTCCACAGCTCGAATACCATCTATAGCTGCACTGTTAACCTAGCCACTAGCAACATGCAGCTATTTAAATTTAAATTTAAGTAAGTTGGGCTTCCCTGGTGGCGCAGTGGTTGAGAGTCCGCCTGCCGATGCAGGGGACGCAGGTTCGTGCCCCCGTCCGGGAGGATCCCACATGCCGCGGAGCGGCTGGGCCCGTGAGCCATGGCCGCTGGGCCTGCGCGTCCGGAGCCTGTGCTCCGCAACGGGAGAGGCCACAGCAGTGAGAGGCCCGCATACTGGAAAAAAAAAAAAAAATTAAGTAAGTTAAATTAACAGTTCATTTCCTCAGTCACACTAGCCACATTTCAAATGTTCAGCAGTCACATGTGGTTGGTAGCAAGTTTCTTGGAGATCACAGGTGTAGAATATACCCATTATCTCAAAAAGCTGTTGCAAAGTGCTGATCCATTATAGGGGATGGTAAACATTTTCTGTAAAGGGCCAGGTACAAAGTATTTTAGGCTTTGTGGGCTGTATGTTCTCTGTTACAATTACTCAGTTCTGCGGTTGTAGCAGGAAAACAGCCATAGATGAACAAACGTATGTGGCTGTCTTCTAAGAAAACTTTATTTACAAAGGCAGGTTTGGCCAGATTTGGCCTGTGTGCTATTTTTTGCTTACCCTTGATGTATATTAGCATTTATTTTGATCAACCTACATAAAGATTTAACTACTTTTCCAAATATGTATGTCATATCAGAATATTGAATATTTGGGGCATCATGTCCAATAGGCTTTTAACCACATAAAAATTGTTAATAGCTAAATATTATAACCATATGGTATTTTTTACATCTGCATTGTCATCAGCTGCATTAGGACATGCTTCAACTTTTTTTTATATTTTACACAAAATTTTAGTAGGAAGTTTTTATCCACATTTCCCAAAGATAGAGTTTAGAGAATTTGTAGTTGAATTTACATTAACAAACATGTGATTGTAAGTAGAACTGTTTTTTGCTATCCTCAATAGACACTTTTTCTTTTTTTTTTTTTTCTGTACGCAGGCCTCTCACTGTTGTGGCCTCTCCCGTTGCGGAGCACAGGCTCCAGACGTGCAGGCTCAGCGGCCATGGCTCACGGGCCCAGCTGCTCCACTGCATGTGGGATCTTCCCAGACCGGGGCACGAACCCGTGTCCCCTGCATCGGCAGGCGGACTCCCAACCACTGCGCCACGAGGGAAGCCCAATAGACACCATCTATTTTAAAAGTTTCACTTAATATACAATTGAATTTTATTATAAAAGTTCATACTTTATTTTTATAATTTCAATTTTAGTTCTCTATCAAGGCATTACATCTTGTACTGTGTGGCTATTTTTGTACATGAGTTATATTTTTTCCCTATGGTGATTCAAACTGTAGTCATTCCGTGCATATATGCTTTTAAAAATTAAACATATAAAAGTTATCTCTTTTCCTCCAAGTAATATGATATCTCCCATTTTTCTTAAGACATATTACTCTAATAATAGTTTCTTTTATACTATTAGCATGGCAGAATGAGTTCAGTAGTAGCCCCCAAAGGATATATCCATGTCCGTACCCTGAAATCTATGAATGCAATTTTATTTAGAAAAATGGTTTTGTAGATATCATAGATTCAGTGTGGAACTTAAATCCAGTGCTAGGTGTACTTATAAAAGAAAGGCCAAGAAAGATTTGGGATTCAGATACATAGGAGGGAAGGCCACATGAAGACACAGGCAGAGGTTGAAGTGATGTAGCCCCAAATAAAGGAACTCCTGGAGCCACCAGAAGCTGGAAAAGCTGAGAGAGGATTCTCCCCTAGAGCCGTTGGAGGGAACTGGCCCTGACAACACCTTGATTTTGGACTTCTGGCTCCCACAACTGTGAGAGAATAAATTTCTGTTTTTTTAATTCATCAAGTCCATGATAATTTGTAAGGCAGGCCTATGAAAGTAATACACTGCATGAACATAAGTCGTTTTTAACTATTCTATTGAAAACATAAAACTAAGTATAATAATAAAAAAAATCACTTTACTTTTGTTACAGGAGGCAAATAATGTGTGAACTATGTAAAACTGCAGAAGACAAATTTCATCTAAAAAGAACAGCAACTATTTTATTTCTGTCTACTTTTCATATATAGAAATATGAATTCCTACCTTACGATTTTTGAGAGTTTAGAAATAATATATTTTATATGAAATATCCCCAAAATTAACATTTTAACTGCCCAAATGACTAAATTCCATATTTTCAACTGAATCTTTTACTTACACAACTAGTTTCAGCCTCAGATATATTGTGTGTTTTCAAAACTTGAAAATAAAAAGATGCTGCCTAGTATCGTAGGAGAGGGAGGAAAAAAATTACCTCTACCTTTTAAGGGGTTTGGCTGAGGCTGAGAATTCAATTGATGCAAGACAGAGCAACAAAAGAAAAGCATATTAATTTATTTAACATAAATTTTACATAACACAGGAGCTGTCATAAGGAAATGAAGACCCAAAGGTGTCACAAAACCTGAACACTTTATACCAGGTTGAACAAAAAGAGAGCATTGTGGAAAAGTAAACTATGTGGGAGGCTAAAAGATCATAAATATTTTAACAAGGCCTGTTTGTACAGAATTCTGTTTCAACTTCCAGTCTTCAATGATAAAACTTATTTTCCTTCTGATATAAGGAGAACATCTTCCATATGGGAGTTTTATCTCACACTTTCAAGAAAAAAAAGGGGATGCTTCCATTTCTTGGTTATTAGATAGTTCTGGCATGACCGTAGGGGTGTATGTACCTTTTTGAATTAGTGTTTTTGTTTTTTTCCAGATATAAACCCAGGAGTTGAATTGCTGGATCATATAGAAGTTCTATTTTTAGTTATTTTGAGAAACCTCCATACAGTTTTCCATAGTGGTTGCACCAATTCATATTTCTACTAACAGTGTACAAGTGTTCCCTTTTCTCCACATCCTTGCCAACACTTGTTATTTGTAGCCTTTGATGATAGCCATTCTGACAGGTATGAGGTGATATTTCATTGCTGTTTTGATTTGCATCTCTCTAATAATTAGCAATGTTGAGCATCTTTTCATGTGCCTGTTAGCTGTGTGTCTTCTTTGGAAAAATGTCTATTCAGGTCCTCTGCTCATTTTTTTTTTAAATTTGGTGGATTTTTTATTTGATATTGATTTGTATGAACTGTTTATATATTTTGGATATTAACCCCTTGTCCGTCATATCGCCGTGTCCTCAACAGATGAATGGATAAAGAAGATGTGAGATATATATATATTACTCAGCCATAAAGAAGAATGAAATTCTGCCATTTGCAGCAACGTGGCTGGACCTAGAGAATATTATGCTTAGTGAAATAAGTCAGACAGGGAAAGACGAATACTGTATGATATCACTTATATGAAGAATTTAAAAAGTAATACAAAGGTACATATACAGCAAAACAGGAACAGACTCACAGATATAGAAACAAACTAGTCCTTACCAGTAGGAAGAGGAAAGGGGAAAGGGACATGTTAGTAGTATGAGATTAATAGATACAAACTGCTATGTATAAAATAGGTAAGCAGCAAGGCTATGTTGTATAGCACAGGGAATCATAGCCATTATCCTGTAATAACTTTTAATGGAGTATAATATATAAAAATACTGAATCACTATGATGTACACCTGAAACTAATATGATATTGTAAATCAAGCACACTTCAATTTAAAAAAAAGGTAGAGTCAGAATCCCTTCTTGTACTTGTTTTTTTAAGTGTTTTTAGCTCAAAATAATTTTTATGCCAAAGTGGCATGTTTTGGGGTGATATATTCTGG
This sequence comes from Delphinus delphis, assembly GCF_949987515.2. NCBI lineage: Eukaryota > Metazoa > Chordata > Mammalia > Artiodactyla > Delphinidae > Delphinus > Delphinus delphis. Next base: position 27,902,878 of record NC_082700.1, read on the forward strand.
TTTCCTTCACTATTAATATCAGGTTCATGTTTTTACTTGAAAGCCAGTTAATGCCCTATGATTAATTCATTTTCTTTTACCACTTTGTGTTTTGGTTATTATTCCCAGAGTTTGCCCAAAGACTTAACCAAATTTCTGGAATTGTCCTTTGGGTTCAAAAGCAGCTTTTATCCAGTCAACTCCACCTTGTTAACCCCATCTTTACTGACTGTTATTTTGGACTGCTGAAGAAATTCTTACATTAGTCTTTGTGTTTTGACATTTTCTAGTTCCTTTGTCTTCCCCCTTTCAGGTGAATTTTCTTATTTTCTCAGAGCATGTCCAAAGTAACTTGTTAAGAACAAAACTACTCCAGTCAGAGTCTATAGCAGATGGCAAAGCTCACTAGAAAAATGATGTCAGCCTGATTTTAATTCCTTTATAAGATATCTTTCATTATTGTTCTTGTTATTATTATAAAGGTGAGGATATATTCTGTCTGGGTTTGGAAGAACATCTTTATCCTTGATTTCTTTTAATGTCAAAATGATGTATCTTGAAATAGATTCTTTTTTCTAACATATGTGATGAGTGAAACTTTCAATCTGGCTTTGAATCATTTTATGTTTATTTTGTAAATTATAATTTCTTACCATGCATGTTCTCTGTTATTATGAATTAGTCCTCTATGATTTTTCTCTCACATTTTGTCCTTTTATATTATTTCTTCACTTTGTGATATTTTCCTTTTTTTTTCAAACATTCTACTAATTTTTATATTTCCAAAGCCTGTTGCCTTTTTATGAATATTTCTTTTATGTAGCTTTCTATTCTTGTATTATTGATGCAGCATTCCATAAAAGTGTTTCTTGTTAAACAGGCTCTGTTCCTTAAACTATTTGTTTTCTTGGGGGTCACATTTTGTATTTTTCTTTTTCTCTTTGTTTATCTGAGCATTTTGTTCTTATTGATGGGCTTATTTAAATATATGATGAACATGGCTTGCTCATTTATATTTAGGAAAGATGATCTTAGAAAGCTGATTAAGAGCCTAAGTCATGGAAATGGGCTTTTCGACTGAAATGCTTCCTTTGCCCTCAGTGTGAAAAAGCAGAAAATCAGCAGTTCAGAAGTGGAATGCCTAAATACAAGGGTCTTTGTCCTAGAACACTAGGTACTCAAGTTTTACTAGCCAATTATTTTTTTAATTTTTAGGATTTAACTCTCTCATCAACCACGCTTTTGGGGGTGATAAATGATTGAAGAAAGAGTATTTCATCTGTAACTGTGCATGTGTGTGTTGGGGGGTAGTTGTCAGTGAATCTTCTTTTATTTTTCCCCATCTCACACATCTGCTTCTATATACCTAAGTTTTCTAAGATCTGGTTGATATAGTATTCTAGAGGGATAATGTGCTTCTATTTCTGCCTCACTCCCTCTGACCTGTAGTTTATGCTGCATCTTTCTTTTCCTGCTTGTTAGTAACTAATTGTCAACAGTTGTTGAAATCTGTTATCTGTTAAAGCCACTATCTCCCAATCCCTTCTGTCCTTGTATTCTTTTACATATGGACTGTTAAGAGAGGGAGAAAAAACAGAAACTTTCTGTCCCTCAATCTTATAGCAGACAACCTCAGTATCTTCTAAGTTTTTCTCTAGATTTAATTAGTAAAATCAGAAAACACGTCAATAATATCAGTGAGATATCTGTATTCTCCAATAACATAATTGATCATCATCTCATTATTTTGTATCTAGGAAACATTTATTATATGCATTTTACTAGAATATTTTGATTTACTTAACTGTATTTTGAAAAAACTGTGCACGAAACATGAATTCTAAGTTTCAACCTAGAAAATAAAAGAAGATATTGGGAAATGAATGTCTTAATATGCAAAATATAGTAATCATATTTATCTTCTTGAAATGTTATGAAAATTAATTAATACAATGTATATGATAACTTATCTAGTATGCTATCTAGCAAAATGTAAGGCTAAACAAATTAAAACTACCGTTACAAGTCTTTCAATTGTAAAATATGTCCACACTGCAGATTTCAAGTAGAAATTGAATAGTTATTTGCAAGGTTTATTGAAGAGGTAGATCCTTCACTGGGTGTAGAGATAAACAAATATCCTGGGATCCCTTCATCTCGTGATGTCTCAGATTCTATAGAAACTGTTGTGTAGTATACCACAATACAGGTCTTCACTATAACATCTGGCACTGAATGGGAAGATTATCAGAGAAGAGAAAACAAATTATTTTTAGGTAGAGCTATTGGATATCTAGACTCTAATGACCTTTCGTTGTGTATTGATGTATGTCAAGGAGTGGGAGAAATGTATGTTTCAAAAGCCTTAAGAATACACAAAAAATTTGATTTGTATTTTTCTGAGTAGCTTCTTTTATATTAAAGCCTTTAGAACAGTGGAGAGCAGAACTATTTACAGCAACCTGAATAAACTTTAATTTAACCAGAACATTTGATTACCATTTCGGTTTCATCCAACATGCTGAATAATCAAATTATAGCAGTACTTTGATATAAGCAGTATGTAAGATTTTGCCATGGAATAGTTTTCAAAGTCCTAATTTAATATTTTAAAATATTTATAACAATTTTCACATATCAAGGAATATCAAGGCATAAAAGTACTTGCTTTAGTGTCAATATGAAAAAGAAAGAATAAAGATGTGAAGTCGAATAAAGGGCAAAATTTCTTTTAAAAATATTGACTGTTGAGGAGATGAAGGTTTGAAATTTAAGCTTGTAATCATACACCATACCATAAGTCTTTGAATGGCTTACAATGCCTGGACCATTTTCTTCCTGAATGCTTATGGTGTGGTGAATCTTCCTGAGACTTACTCAATTATGTAAAACATGGTTAAACAGGTTTACTCTCCAGGACTGTTAAATATTTCATAAATATAAATTACCTGGGCAGAAGCTATTAAATAGTTTCTAAATAATTATTATTGTAAGACTATTATTAAAAGAAATTATTATAAGAAACATTTTTATTATTTCATTAACAACTAGTTAGTGATCCCTGATTTATGCCAAGTATAAGTTTAGGTGCTGGAGATTCCACTACGCACAGGAAAAGCATGGTCAGGCCAAAATGGAGTTGGCATTATATTTAGCTGCAGGCAATTAAGAAAATCAATTACAAATTTAGTTTCTGATGTGCTAGGAAGTAAGAATACTATTGCATAGAACAAATAATGGGAAGCCTATTTTTTAATAGCTTTGCCAGGGGAGGATTTTCAAAGAGGATATATTTACTCTGGGGTTTGTGGAATGAAGAGACAACTACATAAAGAGTAAAAGAAAGAAAGTTATAGGCATATAGAAAGACAAGTTCAAGTTCACTAAAGCCCCCAATACTCCCCCCCAAATTTTCTCTCTTCTAGGAACTGCTGGGAAAACAGTGTACCTGAAGCCCTTGTAGTAAAGTGAGCACAAGATGGAAGTTGAGTAAGAGTGCACAGACCAGATCAAGGAATATCCTGCAAACTTTCATAAAGAATTTTATGTTTTTTTGAGTTTGGTGTCAAGTTATTTAATTGTGGAGATCACATAATTGATCTTCATATTTATGTTTTAAATTAGCCTTTATGAAGAAGGAGTGAGGAAGGAATAGGAAAAACGAACAGTGATAGAGTGGTGTAGCTTGGGCTAGCAAAATGACAGTTAAGATAGAGAGGAGTGAACACATTTGAAATACTTTTGTTGTAGAAGAAGTAGCTTAACATTTAAGCTTATAATCATATATCACACTATGTGTCTCTGACGATGGATCAGGTAGATCAGAACATATATGATTAATCACAGAGGACTCCAAGAGTTCTAGTTTTTGCCACTAGGTGAATGGTGATATCATTTACTCTGATGGGAAATGCTGGGTGAAGAATAGATTAGAACGAAGTAAATCAAAATTTCTAGCATGGTCATGCTAAATTTCAGGTTCCTAGAAAGCATCCAAGTAGAATCAACAGGTAAGCAGACAGATACAGGAGTTTGTAAAATTAAGGAAGTGTCTGGGATGGGAATATTAACTTAAAAGCATCAGCATTTAGTCAACTGTTATAGATACAAATAATGTTACTAAGGGATAAAACATATAGAAAGAAATTGTACCCAGGTTATAGTCTTAAACCTTGAAATAGAATAGAAGGGCAAAAACTCAGCAAAGGACACTGGAAAGTTAATCTGTGAGTTAGGAAATTGAATGGAGTATTATTTTTAAAGTCAAGAGGGAGAACACTATTTCAATAGTAGTCAATAAATCTAAGAAGCTGGTTATTTAAAGACAGAGTAGAGTAGTGTGCCTTTATTCAATCATGCCATAGAGTATAATGAACCTAAATTCTATTCTATGCTAGAGATTCTTCTGGCACCAGAGAAGCAGCAGTGACTAAAGTGATTAAACATTTCTGCATTTATTGAGACAATATTCTGGAGAAGGGAGACTGACAAGACACAAGACAAATATGAAATATATAAAACATATGGCATGTACGAAAGTGTTAAGTTCCAAGAATAAAAATACAGAGGGGAAGGGGCTAAGAGGTCTTGAGAAAAGTTTATCAAATTTGAATACTTTTGACCTTTACATTTGGAAGTGTGAGAAATTTGTGATTTAAATGAGAACACATTTGGAGGAACACTCATGACCATGACGAAAGTCTGACTGCAAAAATTGAAGAGTAACAGAAAGATGAAAAAGTGGAGAAATAAGGGTAAGAAATTCTTCCAGAAGCTCTAATTGTGAATCAGAAATGATATAGGGCTACATGTGGAAGGGAAGGTGGGTTCAAAAGAGGGTTTATTAATTTATGCATTACATATATTTACTTACTTATTCAGTAGTGATATCGTGTTTGCATGCTGAGATGTATGCTCCAGCAGAGATTGTCAATTTAGGGAAAGATGCAGAGATATAATAGAAGATATAAAGGGATGAATAAAGGAACTGATTTTTAATAAGAAGAAAGACACTTGATCCATTTTAATAAAAGAGAATGGGAGCAAATGAGTGAGATTAGATTATTTTATAATCTGATGGTGAAAAATTGAGGCAATATAATCATCTGAGGGTGGTAATGAGAAAGAGAATTTAAGTGGCTGCCAAATGATAATTCAGTTCAATAAATATTAGGATTTCCAGTTGAATCCAATGGAAGAACAGACAAAGATGTTGAGAATATTTTCAAATAAGTGATTACATTAATGAAGCTTGAGATATAAACTAAGCAAAAGAAACACCATGTACAAGAGAGGGTCAATGAATGAAATAACTTCATGAGGCAAACTATTTAATGCAGAGGTATTCAAGGGACACTGAGATGGGGGAGTAGGAGGTGTACATCAGAAGGCAAGATGTTTGAAAGGAAATTTAAATAAAGAACTCAAAAGAAAAGGAATGTTAGATTCTTTGGAAAGCGAGTATGCTGGATATTACTTTGAAATATATATATTTAATCAATTTTGTACTGAAGTTTCCATTTCTCCTAACCTGCTACACTTCAATCCCACAATTTAAGTAAGGAATCTTTTGACATCCAACTGGCTGGGTGAAAGGTGTCCAACTGGAAAATAAAAGTAGTCTTTAAGGTTTTCTGACTTTCATTATCAAAAGTTGAAGAGTAAGATAGAATTTTTGTAGGGTAGGTAAGAAGGAGAAAGTATAAGGTTAAATTCTTGAGGAAAGATTAAGTACAAGGCTTTCTCCACTTGCTAAAAGAGATACCCTCAGGCTTGGTGGAAGAGGGTGAAATGTGTGTTTCCAGAAGGGGAACAGACCTAGTAAAGAAGAAAGATGCAAGATGATAAGTCAAGGCATATGGGAATAGAAGCAAGCATACAAAAGTTTTCTATGGCTTTAGCATGCATGGAAGAAGCACCACCTGGAGAGCAACAAAGAAAACCTCACTGGCACATATGCACAGGTGTATGTATGCTCTCCCATATTCTTGACATAAAGTATTTTTCGTGGAGCAAGATACAGCATGGGAGGGTGGAGTTGGAAAATAGAAACTTAAAGAAGACATTTCTAATAGAAACTTAAAGAAGACATTTATATCCCACTTTTCATCAGTTCTGCAGAATGGTGACTCAGATGTCAAATTAGATTGACTCAAAAAAAAAAAAAGAATTGTGTATGCTTTATTTTGAGGGTTAATGTTCAAAACTTCTTCATGAATATAGCTTCTCTCTCCTTCCCCCTTTGCCCCACTCTATTGGAAGTTGGATAATCTGCATAAAGTTTATTCTTCATCTCAGAGGTAATTTTTTTTACAGATGCAACAAAGCCCAAATGCATGTAGAACGTATGGAGGAGGCCATGGTAAATCAAGGGAAGATCCACTCCTTTCCTCTCTTCAGAAGGGTATTCAGAAAGAATTGTCACTGTACTGTTAATGGGAATGAATGTAACCATTAGAGTACACTGAAAATAAAAGTATTAAACAGTAGTTCTCTAGGGAAAGTGAAACTATAAGAGATATTATTTTTGCTCTCTCAAAATTTTGGTGAAGAATAAGAAAACAAAGTTTCCCCAAAAACCTAAACCAAGAATTATACAAAAGAATCTTTACTCATCAGAGCACAGCAGGATCATTATACACCATTTGAGGAAAGAATTCATTCCAGAGGGAGAAGGACAAACAGAAAAGCCTGACAATGGAGTACAAGATTGTGAGGAAGACTTTAATGTTAATAAACTGTTAGGTTTAGCTTAGTGAAATCTTAAACAGGGCCTCACTACAGGAACCAATCATTTCTGATAATGTCCCCAGCTCTGGATGTTTCAATATTCAGACAGTAAGTAGTTAGGTCATCATCTGTCTGAGAGTTTGGAGCATATGAATTCTAAGGTCCTGTTAAACACTGAAAATCTAACAATCATAGAAAATGCTCACAAAATATAATTGTGAAATGGAGGGGAATTCGCTCAGTGTGAATGGACAGAGACACTTGTTTATGTATATATTTTATTATTATTCATCTTTCTTATTAAAAGCTCTTGGGATTTAGAATTATTGGCATTTCTAAATATGCAAAATAGATGTGGCTATGGAACATCATACAATAAATATATTAATATAGCATATGCCTATCAGATATATTAAATAACATTTCCTCCTGACAGTGTTTATGTTAAAAAAAAGGTATAAATGGAGTTGGTAAAGATTAAGTGAATGTATATTTTATTTTGTTATATTACCAGGAAATTCTATATCACCTCCTTTTATCAGGTGGTGAAAAGTTGTCTATATATTCTACATCATTTCTCCTCTTAACATGTATACATACACAAGGCCATGACTATCAGAAGGCAGGAATCATGGAGGTCATCTTGGATACTGCATACCACAAACACCAAAGTTTAGAAACTGTACAGTAATTATGTGAGCTAAATAGGAAAGAACATGGTATACTGAGGTCATGGAACAATAAGATAATATTAATAGGAATTATTAATATTACATTTGATTTCTGCCAGTCACTGTGTTATACACTTTAAGTCTATTATCTTACTTAATTCTCACAATAATCCTATTAATTCAGTGACTTTATTAACATAATCAGAGGGAAAAATACACCAACATAGTGCTGGAGATTGGATCATTCTTCCCCTTCCTTATTGTATGAATATATACCCTCGTGCTTTGACTTGGGGCTTTTTAATGCCCCCCAATGGAGAAGTGAAGTATATATCTACAACCATTGACTTTGAGCTGGACTGTGTGATTCTTTTACCCAGCAGTATGTGGGAAGGAGTTATAGTGTGCCAGTTCTGAGCAGAGGCTTTAAACAGCATCACCTGTATTTCCTTAATCCTCTTGAACTCCTGCACTCAGTATGAGTTCCAGAAAGAAATGTGTATAAAACAGACCTGCACGTAATGAAGGTGTGGAATCAGGCACAGTTGAACCTAGCTGAGAAGAGCCATAGACATAGCCCACCTGTAGAACTGGGATTTGTGATTTTGAGCTGTTGAGATTTTGAGGTCATTTATTGAAGAAGAAAAAGTTGCTGAATACAGCAGTGGATCACTCAGCCAGTTACAGAACTAGTAAGTAGAAAAACTTGGACTTGACCCCTGGCTTTCTGACTCTAGAGCCCCCCATTAGAAAATACAATGTTTGTTTGTGCCTAGTTTCAGTAAAACTAAAATTTGGAGATCGTTTATTTAAACATGTTTCCATTTATTTTCCCAGCATTCAAATGTATATTGAGAACCTAAAATGTGTCATTGCATACAATTCTAAAAAAAAAAAAAATGAAGAAATTATTATTCCTGCCTTCAGAAAGTCAAGGAACACAGTGCTGAATTACACCTTTTTAGTGTACTAACTCATAAATCTATAATTACGTTAATAATCTGAAAGTACTACTCAGACTTCCTTGGAGTTAGTTAATCCCATGGAGAAGAGTGAAGTTTAATTAGAAACTGGTTTATTGCGTGATATTTTAAATTGACTTTAGAGTTAGCATGATAACAGACCAGGTCTAAATAATAATAAATAACATTTTACTTATTGCTTAATGGTGTCACAAATGGATTGAGCTTTGTAAATTTTATTTCATCTGGCACTCACACTCAATAGGTGAGGAATGTGAGGTTTAAAAGTTTTAGGCAATGTAAACCCAACTTATTCAGTGGTATAACCTGGACTATAACTTCAGTTAGTCCAACCCCAAAGCATTCATCAACAATGCCTTCAAAGCAGAGGCTCAAGGAGAAGCAACTCATTCTTAACCACATCAAGATGTCCCCAAAGGCCCAGTGAAATGTACTGGTATCAGAAATCCTAGTACTTCTCTATGATTCATCAAACACTAGAGAACCTGCCCTTTTCTATAATGTAGTTGGTACGGTTTTAAAATTGTAACTGAAAATATTAGCATTATATAAGGAAGAGAACAAAACGTGTTTCTGAAATAGAATCTGGGAATGTTTTGTGCATAAAACAAGGTCTATGTAAGTTTGAATATTTCACCTTAATGTTTTTTCTGGTCTAAAAGCTATGTCAACTGTAATAATTCTTTCAACCTTTCAGACAAAATATGTATAAGTATTAAAGTCTGAATCAAGCATTAAAATTGTAGAGGGTCATATTGCTTATATATAAGATCAATCCATGTTATATGTGGGGGAAATATGTATATGTCATATATATATATATATATATATATATATATATATATATATATATATATATGAAATGCAGAATGTTGATACCTTCATGAGACAAAATTCAAGAGTTCAATAGGAAATGTTTCAGTACCAGAAAATCTAGTATCAAATAAACATAGAGAACAATTTATAACAGACTCTAATCACCCTGAGATTTTCACTGGCTCCTCACACAAATGGCTGCATTTTATTTGAAAATTAGGATGTCATTAGTCATGCACTGGAAGAGTTTGTCTTTGGCGATCTAGGTTTAAAACAAAGAAATAAAATACATGTTTTTTTAAAAAAATATCTCTCTTACTTTTTTCATTTCTTTAAGGAAAAAGTTACCCTTTAAATCCTTCCTCAGATTTTCTAACCTCTTCACAATTGACTAGGATCTGATTCGCTTTTTTTTTTTGTTTTTGTTTTTTTTAGAGTATAGTTGCTTTACAATGTTGTGTTAGTTCCTGATGTACAACAAAGTGAGTCAGCCACACGTATATATATATACCCCGTCTTTCTTGGATTTCCTTCCCATTTAGGTCCCACAGAGCACTGAGTAGAGTTACCTGTGCTATACAATATGTTCTCATTACTTATCTATTTTATACAATGTAGTGTATGTATGTCAATCCCAATCTCCCAATCCATTCCACCCCCACTTTCCCCCCTTGGCATCCATACGTTTGTTCTCTATGTCTATGTCTTTATTTCTGCTTTGCAAATAAGTTTATCTACACCATTTTTCTAGATTCCACATATATGCATTAATATACGATTTTTGTTTTTCTCTTTCTGACTTACTTCACTCTGTATAACAGTCTCTAGGTCCATCCATGTCTCTACAAATGACCCAATTTTGTTCCTTTTTATGGCTGAGTAATATTCCATTGTATATATGTACCACAACTTCTTTATCCATTTGTCTGTCGATGGGCATTTAGGTTGCTTCCATGACCTGGCTATTATAAAAAGTGCTGTCATGAACATTGGGGTGCATGTGTTTTTTTGAATTATGGTTTTCTCTGGGTATATGCCCAGTAGTGGGATTGCTGGATCATATGGTAATTCTATTTTTAGGTTTTTAAGGAACCTCCATACTATTCTCCATAGTGGCTGTATCAATTTACATCCCCACCAACAGTGCAAGAGGTTTCCCTTTTCTCTGCATCCTCTCCAGTATTTATTGTTTGTAGATTTTTTGATGATGGCTATTCTGACCAGTGTTAGGTGAAACCTCGTTGTAGTTTTGATATGTATTTTTCTAATAATTAATGATGTTGAGCATCTTTTCATGTGTTTGTTGGCCATCTGTATGTCTTCTTTGGAAAAATGTCTACTTAAGATCTTCTGCACATTTTTTGATTAGTTTGTTTGTTTTTTGTTATTGAGCTGCATGAACTGTTGGTATATTTTGGAGAATAATCCCTTCTCAGTTGTTTCATTTGCAAATATTTTCTCCCATTCTGAGGGTTGTCTTTTCATCTTGTTTATGATTAGTTAAATTTTAACTCATTTTAGTTAAGTTTTGGATGAGTGGCCTGGTAACAGCTGGAGCAAACTCATTTTTCTTTTTGAATCATTCCAAAATCAATAACTTATAAATAGTCTGAACTATGAAAGAGATTCTCTCATAGTCAAAGCAAAGTAGAAAATTGAGGCAGTTTTATGCTCACATTTCCCTGACCTTTCTTTAAAATCAAATTTATATATACTATTAATCTGAATCTAGGGTCTAATAAAACAAGTCCTAATTTCTGAAATAATTTACCTCTCTTTGCATGTGTGCATATACACATGTATATTTCAAATGTGTTTGTTCAGTGAGGTGTGGCATTACAGAAGATTCTTTACTATGCCCCTGATTGTTTGTGATTATTTGAGAAAAACAATTTTTGTTTTTACAAAGATGCTACTATTAATTATCTGAGATAGCTCTGTGAGCTACTGTTCAATCTTTACATTTATATGGAAAATAAAGATATGACTTCCTTCTTGAATTTCAAGTGAAATTTCTTATTCTTCAATGGCTTCCTTCATCTGATTCTGTTTTTCCTGTGTCTGTTATGCTTTGCCCTTATATTTATCTTTGTTTAATATATTACTTCAAACAACTCTCTTGACAGGGATTTCTTTTCTGTTTTCTCTTCTTCCTAACTTTATATAGCTACAATTGTATATAGTACTAGAGTTTACTTTTCTTAATTTCTTCATTCTTTTGGATTATGTAGGTAGATTAATAGTGTCTAATCTTTCATGGATAATTAATTATTTTTATTTATTCTACATAAGAATATAGTGGATAATTATACAATTAAATAAACACATTTGTTTATCAGCAACTTTCATTAACATCTATTTTGTGCCAAGGACTCACCTAAAAATTGGGAGATGTATGTAAAGTGGTAAATAAGAACACAAAGCCTGCTCTCATGGAGTTCAGTCTGGGTGGGGAAAGCATACAAATAAACATAAATCCTGAAAGATAACATAATATTTTAAAGACAAACTTCTGGGTGTATCTGCATAATATATTTCTTACAACCTGACTACATCTCCTTTCATCTCTTAATATGACAAAAATTTGTAACATCACTTTCTACAGGAAGATAAGAAAGACAATTTACTCCTTTAATATGATCATTCAAATTTTTTCGTTTGTTGATAATTTAGAAAGATGTCTTTAGTTTTACAACTTATAATAGAAGCTAAATAGCTTTTTTGAAGTCTTATATGATATGAAAGATAATAATCTATATCAGATGTTTGCAAACATTTTCCATAAAGCAGATAGCAAATATTTTAGACTTTGCATTCCATGTGGTCTCTGCTACAACTATTAAATTCTGTCCTTGTGGTAAAAACATGGCCACAGACAATACTTAAATTAATGAATGTGTCAGTGTTCCACTAAAATATTATTTATAAAAACAAGCAAGAGGCCAGATTTTTCCCTGGGTCCATATTTTGCTAAATGCTGATAGATATATTAATTAGTTATCTATGGTAATGTATTTTATAAAACATACACATTACTTGCATAGCTAACAAAATGACTAAGCTGTTTAACTAGATTAAAAAATAATAATAATTTTTCTACTAACCTTTCTGCTGAGTTTCCAAGTAGCTCCTGATTCTTTGTGCAGTGGTTTATAAGAAGGACCTAGAGTTAAACAGTCTGGATTCAAATCTCAACATTATAACTTTATGAAAAATATGACCTCAGGCTTCTGTGTATTTACTTTAAGCTGTGATTCTCTTTACCTAACCAGTGATGATAATAAAAATATGTACTACATAGTATTTTTTGAGAGATAATTCACATAAATAGTAGAAAGTGCTAAATTTCAGAGCTTGGAAAATAATAGGCACCTTATTAACATAAAGTTTTCTTTTTGTAGAGTTATTAACTTCTCTAACCTATTTTGGGAATAATGTCCATAATGTTTCATTCACAAAAGTGCAGAGAAATTGTAGGCTACGAGAAAAATCTTTCTGTGAAGTCAAAACTGAATGAATGCCAATTTTTTTTCTTTCTAATTCCAGTGATTGAAAACTGAAGAAAGTTTGGGAAGAAAAGTTTTGAAGATATCAGTTTCCAAACATTTATTTTATATTCTAAAGAAGCAAAATATTGGTGCATTTTTGCATCAATATAAATTGGTGATTATTACAGCTTCTTTTCTATCTAATCTTTGTTAAAAATGTGTCTGCATAAAAAGAAAACAGCAAAGGTCACATTATTGAAATATCATTTCACAATAACAGTGATTGCATGGAATTAAAATCACTAGTGAACAGAAATTACAAATAGAGACTGGGAAATGAATGTGTAATTGAATAATCTCTCAATTTTCTCAGTAAACAGGTTGGATGATTTTATATTCATGGGATTCTGGGGAAGGTTTAGCTTATTTTTATTTTTTAAAAAATTATTTTACTTTACTAACAGCCATATCAGTGGAGTAGAAAACACAGTCATCAAAATATCTTTGACACTCATGTCATTTGATATACTGGAAAAGAGTTTCTGTCAAAGCAATAGGTGTGCAGACCATTGGTGCTTTTTCTTATGATGAACATAACACAAACCCCCAATGATGTGTTCTGTTAGTAAAGTGAACCTGCCAACAGCAGATCAATACCAGGGATGGATATCAGTGCTGAAGTCTTCACTAATGGCTGTTCTAGGTCCTAGGGCAGCTGAAGAAGAGCAAATTGTATCTTAATAAGAGTTACAGGTCAGTAATGACAGTGAAATACAGAGCATAATGTAGAGAGTTTCAAAGTCATTTTTATCATGGAATTCAATCACTAAAATTTTATAGGATTGATGGGTTCTTAGAGTCTAACAAATCTTGTTTAATGTCCAATTATGTCTCCACATAATGAGGTAAAAACTGATTATAATAATTTAATTGCTTTAACATTTGGTTTGGCAATAGGGTCTCTACAATGAAAAACTCAAAGGAACATCTTCACACTGGAGTTCATATAAATGTCACTACACTATTAAACTGGGGATGAAATCTCCATAGACCTCAATATCTTCTCTCCATCAGTCGAATGATGTGCTTAGAGGTATGCTACACAGAAGCCATGTTTGGCTGCAAAATTAAGGAAACCTCAATTAATTGTTGCTTACACCTGATATGAATCCAATTTCATAAGAAGCAAGTGTAGAGCTAGAGAGCACTTCTACAATCATCAGAGACAAACATTCCTTCGATATTGTTGTTTTGCCCTCCTTAACACATGGCATTGATTTTATGGTTCAAGGTGGCTGCTCAGGTTTCAGGCATCTTGAACATGTTACAGCAAGCAGGAAAAAAAATCTGGAGAAAAAGCTTATGCTTTTCTTTTTTAGCAAGATATTGCATACCACACTCCTATGTAAATTCCATTGGCAAAAATGTAGTCATAATGTCAAGGAAACTGTGAAATGGTGTCATTATTCTGGGTGACCATCCAGAATGTGTCTATGTAAATATCAGAGGTTCTAACACTAAGAAAGAAAGAGAAAACAAACTTGGAGGAGCAATTTATCACTCTTTCCTACTGTTATCATAACTCATATATTGATGTTTAATGAAAGATCAACTAAAGTATTATGGAAAAATATATTATCATATATTGGGGACTGAGACACTCCCCAAATATCAGATTCAATGATCAAAATATTTTAATACAAAAATTTTAAAATATAAAAGCTTAGAAAATCAATAACTAAAATATATATTCTTCCTTTACTCTTATAATGTTCTTCATAGGTTTAAAAAATATTCTGATGTATTAATATTAGGTAAATTACAATAACATTAGATATTAGATTATTGAGAGGGTGGGGGAAATAGGGAGAGATAGTAAAAAGATATAAACATTCAGCTATAAGATGAATAAGGTTTGAGAGTCTAATGTATAACAAGATGACTATAGTTGATAACACTGTATTATATAATTGAAATTTGCTACAACAGTACAACTTAGATATTCTCACCAAAAAAAAAAAAAAAAAGGAAGAAGAAGAAATAAATATGTGAGGTGATGTATGTGTTAATTAACTCAATGGGGGAATCCATTCATAATGTATACATATATCAAATCATCATGTTGTATACTTTAAATATATTAGAACTTTGTCAATTACACTTCAATAAACCTGAAACAAAAGATAGTAGATTATTGAAAATATAAATTGACATATGAAGGAAACAAAAAACTGACAAAAGAAATTGTATAGGTTAAGTTAAATGTTTTAGGCTTCAAGATATAGTTCCCAAACTGGCTGCTTATTGGGATTATCTGAAACACTTTTCAAAGAGTAACATTTTAAAAAGAATAGAATTACACCTATCCCTTCTGCACCTGTGTCACTGGCAAAAGTTTAACCATATGAACACAACTATAAGAGAACCTAGGAAAGGTAATTTAGCCATGTGCCTAGGAAGAAAGGAAATAATGGATTTTGTCTGACTGCCAGCAGTCTCTACAGGCTTATCCCTTCAAGATCAATATCAAGAATACCTGTGACCTGTATGCTTTAAGTGCCTAGAATGTCTAGAATGAGTCATGTGTAATGGAATTGAAATTACTCTTAGATGAATTAACCTCTGAGGTCATGGTTGATCAGTTCACACTGAAGCATCCAGGCTGTTTCAGGGAAGGCTGGACATCTCCAATAAAATTGGGGAAATATTAGGAAGAATAAAAGGTGTCAGGTAGAGCAATAAGAGTGCCAACTACAGAATGCTTTAAAAACAGGCACGACAATAACTATATTTGTTATCTGTGCATATGTAAGATCTAAGAATGAGTGGATTCAATACTATAAAACATAAGTAACAAGTCCCAATATAATTGCCTTGACACTTCTTTGCAACAGATAGGAATCGTGCAATTCTGGAGTCTCTCTATGATAACAACAAGAGGAATCACTTAACTCCAATAACCAAAATATTTGTTGAGACCAATTGGATCCAAAATCTTACAGAAAACAAACTATATTTTGCTTCATTAGTTTATCCTTTTTAAAATTTTCTATTCCGTCTCCTCAACTACACTCACGTATTCTTACTCATTATACATTTTTATTTTCTTCATAGTAATAACTTCTATCTGAGGTAACCTCAATTTTTATTTACTTGTTTATCATTCATTTCTTTTACTAGAATATTAATCTCATGAGAGTAGAGATATTGCTTCCTTTGTATACTACTTCAACATTTGGAATATGCCTGGACCATAAGGAATACTCAGTGAATTAATAAATGAATAGGTAACTGAATGAAAGAATCAACAGTAAAATGCATATAAAATTAACTTAACAACAGATGTTTGTAGTGATTAATGGATAGCTAGATAGATATTTAGATAGACAAATATTCAGCATTAATTTTAGAGTGGAGAATGCTTGATAGAAGAACTAAAAGTTTTAACGCTAAAGATGGATGCAGGTGTAGTGGAACAATGTGTGTTAGGTTATGGTGAATCAATAGATAACCTCTATTCCTAAACTAATATATTTGGGAAAACTATATTATAGATATAGAAAATAGAATCCTACTTTATGTGCACTATTTCAGGTATTAGTAAATTGTAAGAAACTATTATGACCAACAGGATATTGTTTAAGAAGAAGCGACAAATAGTTTCTATCGATTGAGGCACATAGCAACTTAAAATTATCTCCCAAAGGAGGTGTGCTATCTTTATTATAAGGCTTAATGAGTAGTATGGGAATAAAAATGGGCTGCAAAGGTAGACTTTTCCTTAAATAATGTTTCCTCCATGCCTGCTTACATGGAGCTTACTTTCTAATGGTGCAGTAAGACAGTTCACTTCTTGGCTTATCCATTCTGTGGCAAACCTCCAGGATTTAAATATATTCAAATTCACCTCAGCAGTTCCTCTCAGTCACATTCCAGGGTATTACTTTAACAGAATCTAAATCTCCACTCTTTAATGACAGCTCAAGCAATTAACATTTCCTAAAGGGAATCTAAATGCAAACAGCTTATGCAAAGCAATATCCCTGAAGGAGACTTTAAGCACCTAACCCCTAAGGAACAACTTATGCAAACAAGTATCAGTTGAAGTAGTTTGCCCTTAACAAATATTTATTCAAACTAATGTCCTCAAGCAAATTCTAAAGTCTAGTTACCACCCCCCCACACACACACACTTTCACACATATATACACATAAATAGATATCCTAAATTTTCTTCAGATAGAATGAAGAAACAGCATGAAAAATAAGTTTAATCTCAGATATATCTTGAAATACTGGCTATTAAAAACATGCATAGCAAGGATTCCACCAAGTTCATTTTTATATGGTTAAATGAAGATTTTTAAACAAACACACACACATACTTTTTCATGTTGGCACATGGCAACAAACATCACACAAGACATTTGTCATCACTCCTTTACAAGGTATATGTTTGGCTTGATCAATGAGTACTCTAGGCTTGCTTCAATTTATTGGAAATGTAGATAAAAGCATTAACTTATCAAAATTATTTTATAAGATGTAACATCCAAATATGACTTTGATAATGTGATGTTATTATGCAGGTAAAGGTAGAAATTGAAATCAGTGGTTGCTATTTATCCTTCAGTTATTTTTTAATAGAAATGCAGGAGCATTAAAGATATACATAAATTCAAAAGTAGGAATTAAGAAGAGATAGCACTTAAAAATTACAAAAACATGTTTCCAATTTGATATCTCAGTATAAAGTTGGAATAAATCCTGAGAGTTCCAACAATTGGTATACATTAAATCACAACATAATAAGCAAAAATTGAACCTTAGGAAAAATATTAACTTGAATTTGGTATTAAAAATGTGAAAAATTAAATAACAGCTGTATTATAATTGAATGCTACAGGTTTTTAATAAATGCCTATATAAAATATTAAATTTTCATAAGGTGATCCATCAATTTGAAGGATAATAGTACTAGATTTTTATCTGTTGAATGTCTATGTTGTTGAACTGATGTTCATGCTGAAACCATGCAACTCAGATTGCAACTTGAACCCATGATCTTTTAATTGAGATCACACACCTGGTCTTAGGACTTAATGAAGCTCAGGTTCTTGATGTCTCATCGCATAAAGAATTCAGTGAGAGAAAAATTGATAGATGAGAAGTGGCTTTATTTAGAGTGAAGCACACTCCACAGACAGAGTATGGACCATTTCAGAAGGCAAGAGACCTTGCGAGAACACACTCCATAGAGGGAATGTGGGCCACCTTAGAAGGTGAGAACACCAAAACATGGTATGGTATGGTTAATTTTTATGGGCTGGGTAACTTCATAGGCTAATGAGAGGGAGGGGTATTCCAGCTATTTTGGGGAAGGGGTGGGGATTTCCAGGAATTGGGCCACCGTCCACTCTTTGGCGTTTATGGTCAGCCTTGGAGCTGTCATGGCACCTGTGGGTGTGTCATTTAGCTCATTGATGTATTACAATGAGCATATACTGAGGCTCAAGGTCTAGTGGAAGTCAACTCATCTGCCATCTTGGACCTATTTGTTTCTAATCAGTTTATGTCGTGTCCTTGGACTATGTTGTCCTTTTAAATGCTGTGTCCTGCTCCCTTTCCACCTGTTTCACTTACGCTGGTATGTAATTCAAATTTTCCACTAAAAATATTTCTGTA
The DNA here is from genome assembly GCF_949987515.2 of Delphinus delphis. Lineage (NCBI taxonomy): Eukaryota > Metazoa > Chordata > Mammalia > Artiodactyla > Delphinidae > Delphinus > Delphinus delphis. Next base: position 27,921,229 of record NC_082700.1, read on the forward strand.
CTAGACTATTTTCATAATTTTATATAGTGTCCAGTTCAATTCATTTATGTTCTTTGTAGATTTCTATCATTTATTCTAACCCTTCTCAATGGGCTTTTAATAGCATCTCCTACTAAAGTCATTTATTAAATAAGAAAAACTGATATTGTTATTTATTAAAAAAATATATATTTCCTTCCTTCTTGTTTCTCCCTCCCTAAAATGTATGGGCTCTTCATCAATCAGAGGAATACATCAACTCTTTACTTGGCTATAAATTATAGATAAGACTTTCAAGTGTTTCTTACCATCTTTTCAAGAAGTTTCATTATTCCTTCAAAAGGTTTCACAAAACACCTAGAAAACCATGCATTCTCACCTCCATTTCTTAAAGTATAGATGTTGTGTAATGTCTTTGCTGATTGATTAAAAAAAAAAGCAACAGAAAATTCAGCCCCTTCCAATTATTTTTGTAAAGAACTTTTAAAAGAAGAATGAAATAAGGTAAAGTATGTGAATTTTTTACCAGTATTTCACATGTGCAAAAGATCTATAATTCACAAATGCCACAATTTTAAGTGAGCTATATGCAGGTACATTCTATGATTGAAATAGCACAGAAAGCTCTAAGAATTGTGAAAGGATTTATTTTTGTCCTCTACACTATAATTATGTTTCAGTGTATTTCCAACTATATTTTCCTGGAATTATTTGTTTATTGATTGGACAGAGTGTTTTGTTGGCAGGATGAACTGTATGAGAAAAGAGATTTCATATACTATAGTAGGATTTGGCACAATATTTTTCTCTTTTGTAATACTAACAGATCAGAACTTGACTCCTAGTGGAATTAAAATAGTAAGAATACAATTCTAGTCATTAAAACCAGTGACAGAGAAACTGTCTCATTACATTAGTTTATTTTTTTGTTTGTTTGTTTTGGTTTGGCTTGGTTTTACATCTTTATTGGAGTATAATTGCTTTACAATGGTGTGTTACTTTCTGCTTTATAACAAAGTAAATCAGTTATACATATACATATGTTCCCATATCACTTCCCTCTTTGGTCTCCCTCCCTCCCACCCTCCCTATCCCACCCCTCTAGGTGGTCAAAAAGTACCGAGCTGATCTCCCTGTGGTATGCGGCTGCTTCCCAATAGCTATCTATTTTACATTTGGTAATGTAAGTATGTCCATGCCACTCTCTCACTTTGTCACAGATTACCCTTCCCCCTCCCCACATCCTCAAATCCATTCTCTAGTAGGTCTCTGTCTTTATTCTTGTCTTACCCCTAAGTTCTTCATGACATTTATTTTTTCTTAAATTCCATATATATGTGTTAGCATATGGTATTTGTCTTTCTCTTTCTGACTTACTTCACTCTGTATGACAGATGCTAGGTCCATCCACCTCATTACAAATATCTCAATTTTGTTTCTTTTTGTGGCTGAGTAATATTCCATTGTATATATGTGCCACATTTTCTTCATCCATTCATCCAATGTTGGACACTTAGTTTGTTTCCATCTCCGAGCTATTGTAAATAGAGCTGCAATGAACATTTTGATACATGACTCTCTTTGAATTATGGTTTTCTCAGGGTATATGCCCAGTAGTGGGATTGCTGGGTCATATCGTAGTTCTATTTGTAGTTTTTAAGGAACCTCCATACCGTTCTCCATAGTGGCTGTACCAATTCACATTCCCACCAGCAGTGCAAGAGTGTTCCCCCTTCTCCACACCCTCTCCAGCATTTATTGTCTCTAGATTTTTTGATGATGGCCATTCTGACTGGTGTGAGATGATATCTCATTGTAGTTTTGAGTTGCATTTCTCTAATGATTAATTATGTTGCTTACCCTTTAATGTGTTTGTTGGCAGTCTGTATATCTTCTATGGAGAAATGTCTATTTAGGTCTTCTGCCCATTTTTGATTTGGGTTGTTTGTTTATTTGTTATTGAGCTGCATGAGCTGCTTATAAATTTTGGAGATTGATCCTTTGTCAGTTGCTTCATTTGCAAAAAATGTCTCTCATTCTGAGGGTCGTCTTTTGGTCGTGTTTATGGGTTCCTTTGCTGTGCAAAAGCTTTGAAGTTTCATTAGGCCCCATTTGTTTATTTTGGTTTTTATTTCCATTTCTCTAGGAGGTGGGTCAAGAAGGTTCTTGCTGCGATTTATGTCATAGAGTGTTCTGCCTATCTTTTCTTCTAAGAGTTTGGTAGTTTTGGGCCTTACACTTAGGTCTTTAATCCATTTTGACCTTTTTTTTTGTGTATGGTATTAGGAAGTGATCTAATCTCACACTTTTACATGTACCTGCCCAGTTTTCCCAGCACCACTTACTGAAGAGGCTGTCCTTTCTCCACTGTACATTCCTGCCTCCTTTATCAAAGATAAGGTGACCATATGTGCGTGGGTTTATCTTTGGGCTTTCTATCCTGTTCCATTGATCTATCTTTCTGTTTTTGTGCCAATACCATACTCTTTTGATTACTGTAGCTTTGTAGTATAGTCTGAAGTCAGGGAGCCTGATTCCTCCAGCTCCATTTTTCATTCTCAAGATTGCTTTGGCTATTCGGGGTCTTTTGTGTTTCCATACAAATTGGGAAATTTTTTGTTCTAGTTCTATCAAAAATGCCAGTGGCAGTTTGATAGGGATTGCTTTGAATCTGTAGATTGCTTTGGGTAGTGTAGTCATTTTCACAACGTTCATTCTTCCAATCCAAGAACATGGTATATCTCTCCATCTGTTTGTATCATCTTTAATTTCTTACATCAGTGTCTCATAATTTTCTGCATACCGGTCTTTTGTCTCCTATGTAGGTTTATTCGTAGATATTTTATTCTTTTTTTGCAATGGTAAAGGGGAGTGCTTTCTTGATTTCACTTTCAGATTTTTCATCATTAGTGTATAGGAATGCCAGAGATTTCTGTGCATTAATTTTGTATCCTGCTACTTTACCAAATTCATTGATTAGCTCTAGTAGTTTTCTGGTAGCATCTTTAGGATTCTCTATGTATAGTATCATGTCATCTGCAAACAGTGACAGCTTTACTTCTTCTTTTCTGATTTGGATTCCTTTTATTTATTTTTCTTCTCTGATTGCTGTGGCTAAAACTTCCAAAACAATGTTGAATAAGAGTGGTGAGAGTGGGCAAACTTGTCTTTTTCCTGATCTTAGTGGAAATGCTTTCAGTTTTTCACCATTGAGGACAACGTTGGCTGTAGGTTTGTTATATATGGCCTTTATTACGTTGAGGAAAGTTCCTTCTATGCCTAATTCCTGCAGGGTTTTTATCATAAATAGGTGTTGAATTTTGTCAAAAGCTTTCTCTCTCTGTATCTATTGAGATGATCATATGTTTTTTCTCTTTCAATTTGTTAATATGGTGTATCACGTTGATTGATTTGCGTATCTTGAAGAATCCTTGCATATCTGGAATAAACCCCACTTCATCATGGTGTATGATCCGTTTAATGTGCTGTTGGATTCTGTTTGCTAGTATTTTGTTGAAGATTTTTGCATCTATGTTCATCAGTGATATTTGCCTGTTGTTTTCTTTCTTTGTGACATCCTTGTCTGGTTTTGGCATCAGGGTGATGGTGGTCTCGTAGAATGAGTTTGGGAATGAGTCTGCTATATTTTGGAAGAGTTTGATAAGGATTGATGTTAGCTCTTCTCTAAATGTTTGTTAGAATTCGCCTGTGAAGCCTTCTGGTCCTGGGCTTTTGTTTGTTGGAAGATTTTTTTCTTTTTTTGCGGTACGTGGGCCTCTCACTGTTGTGGCCTCTTCCATTGCGGAGCACAGGCTCCAGACGCGCAGGCTCAGCCACCATGGCTCACGGGCCCAGTCGCTCCGTGGTATGTGGGATCTTCCCGGACCGGTGCACGAACCCATGTCCCTTGCATCGACAGGTGGATTCTCAACTACTGCGCCACCAGGGAAGCCCTGTTGGAAGATTTTTAATCACAGTTTCAATTTCAGTGCTTGTGATTGGTCTGTTCATATTTTCTATTTCTTCCTGATTCAGTCTTGGCAGGTTGTTCATTTCTAAGAATGTGTCCATTTCTTCCAGATTGTCCATTTTATTGGCATAGAGTTGCTTGTAGTAATCTCTCATGATCTTTTGTATTTATGCAGTGTCAGTTGTTACTTTTCCTTTTTCATTTCTAATTCTATTGACTTGAGTCTTCTCCCTTTTTTTTTTTTTTGATGAGTCTGGCTAATGGTTTATCAATTTTGTTTATCTTATCATAACTTTTAGTTTTATTGATCTTTGCTGTTGTTTCCTTCATTTCTATTTCATTTATTTCTGATCTGATTTTTATGATTTCTTTCCTTCTGCTAACTATGGATTTTTTTTTTTTAATTCTTCTTTCTCTAATTGCTTTAGGTGCAAGGTTAGGTTGTTTATTTGAGATGTTTCCCATTTCTTAAGGTAGGATTGTATTGCTATAAACTTCCCTCTTAAAACTGTTTTTGCGGCATCCCTTAGGTTTTGGGTCATCGTGTCTCCATTGTCATTTCTTTCTAGGTATTGTTTGATTTCCTCTTTGATTTCTTCAGTGATCACTTCACTATTAGATAGTGTATTGTTTAGCCTCCATGTGTTTGTATTTTTTACAGATCTTTTCTTGTAATTGATATCCAGTCTCATAGTGTTGTTGTTGGAAAAGATACTCGATACAATTTCAATTTTCTTAAATTTACCAAGGCTTGATTTGTGACTCAAGATATGATCTATCCTGGAGAATGTTCCATGAGCACTTGAGAAAAATGTGTATTCTGTTGTTTTTGGATGGAATGTCCTATCAATATTAATTAAGTCCATCTTGTTTAATGTACCATTTAAGCTTGTGTTTCCTTATTTATTTTCATTTTGGATGATCTGCCCATTGGTGATAGTGGGGTGTCAAAGTCCCCTACTATGAATGTGTTATTGTTGATTTCTCCTTTTATGGCTGTTAGTATTTGCCTTATGTATTGATGTGCTCCTCTGTTGGGTGGATAAATATTTACAATTGTTGTATCTTCTTCTTGGATCGATCCCTTGATCCTTATGTAGTGTCCTTCTTTGTCTCTTCTAATAGTCTTTATTTTAAAGTTTATTTTGTCTGATATGAGAATTGCTACTCCAGCTTTCTTTTGGTTTCCATTTGCATAGAATATCTTTTTCTTTTTCCATCCCCTTACTTTCAGTCTGTATGTGTCTCTATGTCTGAAGTGGGTCTCTTATAGACAGTATATATATGGGTCTTGTTTTTGTATCCATTCAGCCAATCTGTTTCTTTTCGTGAGAGCATTTAATCCATTTACATTTAAGGTAATTATCGATATGTATGTTCCTATTCCCATTTTCTTAATTGTTTTGGGTTTGTTATTGTAGGTCTTTTCCTTCTCTTGTGTTTCTTGCCCAGAGAAGTTCCTTTAGCATTTGTTGTAAAGCTGGTTTGGTGGTGCTGAACTCTCTCAGCTTTTGCTTGTCTGTAAAGATTTTAATATCTCCATCAAATCTGAATGAGATCCTTGCTGTTTAGAATAATCTTGGGTGCAGGTTTTTCTCCTTCATCACTTTAAATATGTCCTGCCCGTCCCTTCTGGATTGCAGAGTTTCTGCTGAGAGATCAGCTGTTAACCTTATGGGGATTCCATTGTGTGTTATTTGTTGTTTTTCCCTTGCTGCTTTTAATATATTTGCTTTGTATTTAATTTTTGGCAGTTTGATTAATATGTGTCTTGGTGTATTTCTTCTTGGATTTATACTGTATGGGACTCTGTGTGCTTCCTGTACTTGATTAACTATTTCCTTTCCCATATTAGGGAAGTTTTCAACTCTAATCTCTTCAAATATTTTCTCTGTCCCTTTCTTTTTCTCTTCTTCTGGAACCCCTATAATTCGAATATTGGTGTGTTTAATGTTGTCCCAGAGGTCTCTGAGACTGTCCTCAGTTCTTTTCATTCTTTTTTCTTTATTCTGCTCTGCAGTAATTTCCACTTTTTTATCTTCCAGGTCACTTATCTGTTCTTCTGCATCAGTTATTCTGCTATTGATCCCATGTAGAGTATTTTTAATTTCATTTATTGTGTTGTTCATCATTGCTTCTTTCATATTTAGTTGTTCTAGGTCCTTGTTAAATGTTTCTCGAATTTTGCCTATTCTATTTCCAAGATTTTGGATCATCTTTACTATCATTATTCTGAATTATTTCTCAGGTATACTGCCTAGTTCCTCTTCATTTGTTAGGTCTGGTGGGTTTTTATCTTGCTCTTTCACCTTCTGTGTGCTTTTCTGTCTTCTCATTTTGCTTATCTTACTGTGTTTGGGGTCTCCTTTTCTCAGGCTGCTGGTTCGTATTTCCCATTGTTTTTGGTGACTGTTCCCAATGGCTAAGGTTTGTTCAGTGGGTTGTGTAGGCTTCCTGGTGGAGGGGACTAGTGCCTGTGTTCTGGTGGATGAGGTTGTATCTTGTCTTTCTGGTGGGCAGGTCAACGTCTGGAGGTGTGTTTTCAGGTGTCTGTGGACTTATTATGATTTTATGCATCCTCTCTGCTAATGTGTAGGGTTGTGCTTCTCTCTTGCTAGTTGTTTGCCATATGGTGTCCAGCACTGGAGCTTACTGGTCGTTGAGTGAAGCTGGGTGTTGGTGTTGAGATGGAGATCTCTGGAAGATTTTCACCATTAGGTGTTATGTGGAGCTGGGAGGTCTCTTGTGGACCAGTGTCCTGAAGTTGTCTCTCCCACCTCAGAGGAACAGCACTGACTCCTGTCTGCAGCACTGAGAGCTTTTCATCCACATGGCTCAGAATAAAAGGGAGAAAAAGGAGAAAGAAAGATGAAAGAAAGAAAGAAAGGGAAAGAAAGGAGGGAGGGAGGGAGGGAGGGAGGGAGGAAGGAATGAAAGAAGGAAGGAGGTAAGGAAGGAAAGAAAGAAAGAAGATAAAATAAAATAAAGTTATTAAAATAAAAAAATAATTATTATAAAAACGGACAGATAGAACCCTAGGACAAATGGTGGAAGCAAAGCTATACAGACAAAATCTCACATAGAAGCATACACATACACACTCAAAAAAAGAGGAAAAGGGACAAAAATAATAAATCTTGCTCTCAAAGTCCACCTCCTCAATTTGGGATGATTTGTTGTCTATTCATGTATTCCACAGATGCAGGGTACATCTAGTTGATTGTGGAGATTTAATCCGCTGCTCCTGAGGCTGCTGGGAGAGATTTTCCTTTCTATTCTTTGTTCTCACAGCTCACAGGGGCTCAGCTTTGGATTTGGCCCTGCCTCTGTGTGTAGGTCACCGGAGGGCATCTGTTCTTTGCTCTGACAGGACGGGGTTAAAGGAGCAGCTGCTTTGGTGACTCTGGCTCACTGAAGCCGGGGGGAGGGAGGGGTACGGAGTGCTGGGCGAGCCTGCGGTGGCAGAGGATGGCATGACGTTGCACCAGCCTAAGGCGCGCCCTGCGTTCTCCTGGGGAAGTTGTCCCTGGATCACGGGACCCTGGCAGTGGCGAGCTGCACAGGCTTCCCGGAAGGGGGGTGTGGATAATGACCTATGCTCGCCCACAGGCTTCTTGGAGGTGGCAGCAGCAGCCTTAGCGTCTCATGCCCGTCTCCAGGGTCCGCGGTTTTAGCCGCTGCTCGCGCCTGTTTCTGAAGCTCCTTTAAGCAGTGCTCTTAATCCCCTCTCCTCGTGCACCAGGAAACAAAGAGGGAAGGAAAAGTCTCTTGCCTCTTCGGCAGGTCCAGACTTTTCCCCGGACTTCCTCCCGTCCAGCCGTGGTGCACTAGCCCCTTCAGGCTGTGTTCAAGCAGTCAACCCCAGTCCTCTCCCTGCGCTCCAACCAAAGCCCAAGCCTCAGCTCCCAGCCCCGCTCGCCCCGGCGGTGGGCAGACAAGCCTCTCGGGCTGGTGAGTGCCGGTCGGCACCGATCCTCTGTGCGGGAATCTTTCCACTTTGCCCTTCACACACCTGTTGCTGTGCTCTCCCCTGTGGCTCCAAAGCTTACCCCCTCTGCCACCTGCAGTCTCCGCCCGTGAAGGGGCTTCCTAGTGTGTGGAAACCTTTCCTCCTTCACAACTCCCTCCCACTGGTGCAGGTCCTGTCCCTATCCTTTTGTCTCTGTTTATTCTTTTTTTTTTTGCCCTACCCAGGTACGTGGGGACTTTCTTGCCATTTGGGAGGTCTGAGGTCTTCTGCCAGTGTTCAGTAGGTGTTCTGTAGGAGTTGTTTCACGTGTAGATGTATTTCTGGTGTATCTGTGGGGAGGAAAGTGATCGTGTCTTACTCTTCCACCATCTTCCCCTCATCCTAGAAAGCTTTTTTTTTAATAAAAAGCTTTATATATTTTTTCCTCTAGTAAATTGATGCAGTCCCTGCTTATTTCTGATTTCAAAATAAATTCAGTTCTTCCTCCATAAATTTCCCCAATTTTGAATCTTATGTCTTCAGATTTTTATACCATACAGTATCTCTCTTGATTGTGCTCATCTACTAACATGAATTTGATTCCTCTTTAGTTTTCAGACTAAGTGCCCTTCAGAGGCCTGAGCAGTGGGAGCTGCAGTCCTGACTCCAGCAGAGGCCTGAGGCCCAGTCGGTCCTCAGCAGGGAGCGGCAGGATGGGCACTGGGGCTGTTTCAGCACCGTCTGCGGCCTTGGGTTAAGGCACAGTAACCTCGGGAGCTGTAGCAGTCCGTTCACCATGAAATTCTTACTCATTTGTGGCCTTTTCTGCAGACCCTGCCCTTCCTTTTATTATTAGTTTATTGTTTTTTAAAAAATAAAACGTTACCTCCAGCCACTCTTCACACCCCCTGGTGATTTATGGAACTTTGATCTTGAGCATAGTTTTTCTTTTTTTGGTAATTTTTGAATGTAACCAGCTTATACATCAGTTTATACGTTTGATGGTTAACTCATTTTTTTTTTAATACCTCATTAATTAGAGTTCTTCCTCATCTTTCCATCCTGTTTCATTCTGGTGTCTGAATTTTCTGATTAAGACCCAAGCTTTTATTTTGCTGATTTCAATATTGCACGTTGTGCCCTTAAGAATATAGCTGCCAAATCAGATGGAGGGATACTGGCCATCTAGGAGGACAGATGTATTCAGTAGAATGCTCAGGATGACCACAAGCAACTAATTAGATCCCCTGTGGGGAATGTTATGCCCTTGAAATACTTTTGTATCTTGTGGTTTTAAAATCTTTAGAATAGAACTCTGACCCTTATTGTTAAAGGTAACTTTGAATATGTATTCTCTACTTTTTAGAATGTATTTTACAGAAATGAGAAATGAGTAGATAGGTCATGCTGATCAGGAATTAATATCACAGCTAAGTGTAAACTTTAATTTATCTTAGTTTATCCTCACTTAATCAATTCACGTCTATTTGGCAGCCTAAAGCATTAACCTTTTGAAAGCTGAATGCATCAATTTGTAATGTCTGTTAAATCATGGTGATTACTAAGGTTTGCAGGATTTTAAAATGTGTTTAATTTTTTTGCAAGATTTGTTTTGCTTCTCCATGATTGCTTGGATCTTAAAGAAAATTGTAGCTTAAATTTTTTTTCTATTCTACATCTATGTATAAATTTAAATTTTACCCTCTATATCATTGTGTGGTGATGAAAAGAGAACACAATGAAGGACTGGGTGTGAGGCAAATTAGAAAACATGCTCCTTAATGATTCCTTAATCCCAGCAGGAAGAAAGCTGAATCTGGCCTATACATCACTGTCTATTCTTTCCTGGTTTACCAGTCCGATAAATGGTTTTGTTTTCTTTGTGATGAAATAAAATGTGGAAGGAGGTCAGGAAGGAGGATATGAATCTTTATGCATATATACAGAAATCTCAGGAGTAAGGAATTAATTATTCTCCTTTAAAAAAAGCCTTTCAAATGTCTCAGAGGACATTCAAAGTAGGTATTTGGATAGCCAGGTCTGGGTTGAAAGAAGTATGAGCTAGAGATAAGTGGAAAACTACGAGGATAAAGCCACAAATGAAGACAGCATAAAATGATGCTAAGTTTTGGAAAATGGAGGGCATTGTAACCATAAAAAGAACTGTTTAGGTGGTTTTAAATTCAGATTTTCTACTTCCACATGCAAGACTTGAAGATAATGTTTCCATAGACCACTGCTTCCTCTTTCTCCACAAATACTTGGCATTGGTCTTTAGAGTTGGGCACTAAAGAAAAATATAAGATGTGAATGGTTGTGCTGTGCTAAAGAATGTTTAAGTAACACTTTAACATATTAAATATCGAATTAGCATACTACTACAAAATCTAAACTAAGTGAGAGTTTAAGTAAGGTGACAGAAAGCTCCAGGTACATATTAGCAACATTCTGATCCAGGGTGACAAGAAAACAAATTTTATTATTCTTCCTAGAAGAGGGGACAGTTCATCCTATCTTTTAGCTATCTTTTTTTCACCTAACTAGCAGTGAAATGAATGCTCTTATGTGGCTCCCCTAGATTGCTGGATTTCTTAGCAGTGTATGTTGTAAAAATAGAATGCGCCAAGAACTAAATAGTACAATGGAACTGAATGATGAAAAAGAGTCAACTAATATATAAATGTGACAATTATATTCTACAGAATGTCCAATTATACACAAATGCATTAATCTTGAGAAAAGTTTAACTATGTTTTCATTTCAGCCACTATAATATACAGGGAGACTAAACATCTAAGAGCTTATTTTTAGGGTGGTGTAATAATTAAATGCATACAAATTGATATAAAGCACTTACCCCAGTGTTGGGCAGACATTAAGCAACTAAAATATGTTAGTTACTTTTATTACTATTATAATTTTAAATATCATTAAGAATATATGATTGAGTACAGAATCTTTAATAAAAATTTCAATTTTGAAGGGAACGGTTTACAATTATAAGTGAATACGTAGCCTGAAGTAAATTAGAATCTGAGGTAAAAGTTTCTTTAGTATCAAATATATGTTATTAAAAGGCAGATATCAAAAGTTTCAATTACTCCATTGTAATTTATTTAGATATTTCCTTTTCTTTCTTTTTTTTTTTTTTTTGTGGTACGCGGGCCTCTCACTGTTGTGGCCTCTCCCGTTGCGGAGCACAGGCTCTGGACACACAGACTCAGCGGCCATGGCTCACGGGCCCAGCCGCTCTGTGTCATGTGGGATCTTCCCGGACTGGGGCACGAACCCATGTCCCCTGCATCGGCAGGCGGACTCTCAACCACTGTGCCACCAGGGAAGCCCAGTTATTTCCTTTTCTAACAAAATCAAACCCAAGAAATAATCAAGGAAAACTTTATTCTATTTTATGATTTGCCTTCCTTCAAGTTATGTTAAAAGCAAAAATGTTTTTTTTTTTAAACTATAAAATAAAACCTGACCACGTTAATATATTGATTTGGTGCTCAGAACCATTCACTACTTCCTTAAATCTTTGGGGTCAAAGTCCCAATTCCTCAGTATAGCATGCAATGTCTGTCATAATCTGGCCCTAGCTTATCTCCCTAACTTTATTTTCTCAAATCCCAGATCCAGCCCAGTATACATACCTTCAAACACAAACACGGAGTGTCTTAGTCTTACTGATGTTATTGCATTTCTCTAAACATAATAAACTATTTCAGACATTCCTGGTTTTGTATTCAGTTCATATTCTCAGAATCTTGCATTTTCACTCTTCAACTCTAAGACTTTTCCCTATTTAATAAAATAGCAGTGATGATGCCACAATAACCACAAAAATTATAACTTAAAATTATTTCTATTTGAAGGAGTCTAAATTTTTGATAGTTTTAGAGTTGATATAAACATATTCCGAGAAATCAAAGCATGCTAGAATTTAAAAGAACCATAATATCTGGTCCAAGTCCTTTCTTTAGGCATGATAAGTTTATCTTAATGAAATTGATTGTTGCTAATTTTTTTAATACTTATGTACACAAAGGAGGATACTATGTAGAAGAATTCGGATGTGTCATGATTCAATAATCTAACCATCAAAATGTAGTTTCTTCTTTGGAGCAGAGTACTTTATGAAAGACGTTTCTGCCACCAACTCTTGGTTTCGATTTCATGGATTTAATACAAAGCTCTAATTTGCTTTTGTGGTTATTTTTCAATTGAAAATAAAGCAATTTATTCTGATTACATAAATAAGTATGAAATAAATGAATATTTTAAGGAATAACTTTCTTTACATTTATCTTATTTTCTTGTGAGTTTTGAATTATAGATAAACGTTATTCTTCTAATGTTAGAGAATAAAACTTAGAAATGACAATATTTTGAGATATTGAGAAAATGCATCCTTGAATAAAAGTATGTATTATAGGGCAGGTTTATTATCAATATATCTCAGAAAATTTTTCTATGCCTTTCACCTGATAACTAAGGTGATTTTTTTGGTGTATTTCAAGATTACCACGATAAATCAGATTTGTATATTCGCTACAGATTAATGACAGTGTGACTAAGTTTAACTTTTAAATCAACCTCAAAAATATGTACACATGCAGAAAACGTGATGAGAGTACTGGTAAATAAAATTTTAATTTTACAAAAATTAGCACTTCTCAACCTCCTGCTGACAGTAACCACCATGCTAAAAATCTAAGTCATTTATGTGAAGAGTAGTATTTATGCCAGTGACTCCAAAATCAGTTTACTTTCTTTTCCACAGTGGTCTAATGCTCAGAGGAATATTTTATTGTATGCTTGCTCTTAAGTATGTTTATTTTATTTAAAAGATATCTGCTGATATAATTATTTGGATTATATAAGTGCTAGAGGAAGGTGTTATGTAAGTGCTAGAGCAAAATGATAATGTTCATGAATTCCATTTCCCTGAAATAAGGTGTTTCCTTTTGGATTGGGTCTATCTGAGACATTTCTATGCATCCACAATGGTATGCAGAGCAGATATGAGTTTTTGTGCAATATGAGATCAAGTCTGATTATTTCTGCTTTTCACTCTTTCTATTTAACAAGGAGATTTGAAATAAATTAGACAGCTTTACTAATATTTGATTGTACATATATTGTTCAGGTAAAAATGTTACTTAGGGTGGAAAAGTAAATATTTTCTAATTTGAGTAGAAAATCATCAACTGTAAAAGTTTATTTTTAACTAGATGGCTATTTTTTTCTAACCAAGATATGCTTAGAATTTTATCATACTGATACAAAATGCATATATATTTTTTTCTATAGGTAACAAGTGAATTGGATTTATAAATGTAGTTTAATTGAGTTTTGTTAAAAAAAGGGGAAACATTCTTACCACTTAGGATAATGTAATTAATGACATGAATAGGGTGGGCAATGATAGCAATTTGTGATGTCTGTAACTAGGTATCAGTGTCTTAATTTAGTGCACTCTAAAATATATTACAGCAAGCTACAAAATGAGATAATCTGACATGCTGCATTGATCAAAAAATGCATTTAACAAAAATAACATATTACTTTAAAACATATTGGAGTTTACAGCTTTCTCTTCCTTTCCTTTTCTGAATAATTCTTACTCTAGCACACTTCATAATGAAGTAGCACCCTCAGGGCTTGAATATTGCCTTTAGATACACAGATACACATTGATAGAAAATGGAATAATTGCTTCCAGTTAATACTTTGCAAATCAAAATACTGTGACTACAATGTTGACATCACATAACAAATGTGATTTGATTACAAGAAGTTAAAATTAATTTAGTTGCAGCATTGAGCAAGCCAATTAGATTTAAAAATTGTAAGGAAAATTTTTAAAATAACCTTGCTTTTTCTAACAGTTAACATTTTTATAAATGTGTCAAAACTAAATTGAGTAGTAAATGTCATCAACATAAGCATATTTCTATATTTTTTTGTTCATCTTCATCCCATTGTGTTTACTTTTGATACCTGAACTATATTTAACTCATCAAAAGGAACTGGCACCTATTTTTATACATATAGGATATCTTTCTTCATGAGGGAAACGTCAGTGAGTACATTTTTTTTTTTTTTTTTTTTTTTTTGCATTTCTAAAAGCTGGCAATTAGGTTAGGGAATGAGATTGTAAAGGAATAATTTAAGTAGAACACTTTCCACTAAAGTTTCTTTTTGACTCTACTTAAAAGTAGTAAAATAAATACATGAAAAAAAGGAAAACTTGAAAAGGTATATAAGTAGATGTTTCCATAAGGCAACTACATTACCCGTATCCCGACGTGTGAATATCTTATAGTTGCTACCTCCATTTCTGACTTTGTACATACAGGTAAATGACTCATAGTGTCCTCAAGCATAACTGAGATTTATATTACAAATCCAACGACTAATATTCTCATATTTTTAACATAAATGTTATTAAGATTTTGGTAAGAATCCAGAGTTCCCAGCAGAATACCAACAATAGACAACAGAAATTTATATTTATACTCTCTGTTTTGTCATTTAAAAATGACTTGGAAAAGTAATAGAATTAGTACATTTCTCTTCATGTTCTCTTCTGTTGTTTGGTTTTTAATCTGAAGGAATTTTTTTTTTTTTCAAACAAGGCTACCAGTAATGGGAAGGATTGATTAATCTGTATATTTGTACTGGTTTAATTATAAAAGGGTTATCTTGTTATTTGTGATTGACTTTGTAAGTACAATCAACCTGTGTCTGTTAGCCACAAGACAAATTAATTATACAGTGATCCTATTTTCATCATATTTCTAAACTGTCCATCAAGAATTAAAGGATTTTGTTGGGTTATTACTTTTGAAACAAATGAGAAGTTTCTATTTTCAAATAAGCTGCTACCATTTCCACACAGTTGTTTTTTATGCTCTGCTACTGCTTCCAAAAGTGAGAGGGAGAGACTGAGAATCTCCTTGAAAATTCTGGTGCAAATACTTCCTTTTGATGTATTTGTTATATTAAATATAGAGTATCTCATGTTGCTCTTTTCTAGGATTTCAAGTTACTGTGCTTTGGCAGTGATATGAGAAAACAACTTCTTCGACATGAGTTCAAATGATTTCTCTCATTTTTAAACCAAAATCTGTTCTCACTGTAGATAAGAACTTGAAGTTTTTTTATGGGAATAAAATGGGCTTTCAGGTCAGATAGACTCGAGTATATATTTCTACACAGCTATTTGCAGAGGAGGTGACCTATGACAATTTCAATTTTCTCTTTTGTACATATAGAATTACGATACCTATTTTCAATCAGTACTGTGAAGATTTTATTAGATGATATTAAGGGTTCTTGGGAACATTACCACCACTAAATATTTGTTCATGAATTTGATATTATTCTGATTCCTATTGTTAAGTATTATAATTTTTCATCTTGAGCTGACTCTGCCATTCTCTTGTAAGCAACTGTTCAGACATCTAACAGTTTCCAAGCAGGAAAGCAAACAGCACAGCACAACAACCAGACAGGCATTGAGAGTCAAAATCCTCTAAATAGGAGGCTAACAAAGTCAACAGATTAAGTTCCGTTAAAGAGATGTAAAACCGCTCACCTGACATTATCTGCACAGTGAAGTAACTGATTAGAAGCACTGAGGAAGTGCTGAAGACAATGAAAGATGACTCCCAACATTTAAAAAAAAGCCTAAGGAACAGGAAGAACTTAAGAAAGCCTAATGTTCTGAGATCCTCACTGGAAGGGCAAACAAATCTAAGGGGAAGCATATGAGGCTATAAACCACAGTATACAGCAACATATATATTTTGGGATAAAAACAAGTCACATGAAAGTTTCAGAGGCATTTACTTCCTGATTTTAATAGAAGGTGTATATTAGCAGGTAGTAACAAATTACATGGAAGAAATTATGGAGGTCTTTTAAACCAGAGAAATTTTATCTTTACATAAATTTTGGGTCAGGTAATATGGCAGGAAGCCAGTAATATTAAATTCATATAGTGTAATAATTGAGGCCACGGACCAGTGTGGTAACTGTGGAAATAGACACTAAGGGATAAGTATGGAAGATTGATGTGATAGACAAAGTTGATGTAGGTAATGAAGAAAACATATTTCATCGTATCAGACTGAGAATTTGAAAACAGTAATGGACAGAAACTAAGAAAATGGAATATGAGCTATCTTGGGAGAATAAAATGTTAACTTTGGTTTGAACTGGTGAGCAATTTGAAGCTTTCAAATGGAAATGTTTATCAACTAGATTTTGGAAAGTCACGAGTGAATTAATCCACATATGAAGTTCTCTAAGAACTTTATTATGCAAGATAGAAAAACACTGGAAAGAAATATACTCAAATATACTGTTTTTCTTTCACATTTTCCTTGATTAAATTTCATTTTTAGATTGAGGTGGTTAACCAGATGAACTGTCTAGGTAGCTAATTAACATTTTAAATATGTTCGGTTCAAATTTAGGAATGATTTTAAGTGAATAAGTTATGAGTAGGTATTATTATTTTGAGATTCTCACAAAAATCTTGGTTTTCTTCAGGAGCAGTGATGACATCATATATAGATATATATAATGTGTTATATATACGATATTTTAAATAACAATGACACTCTACGAGTGTTCTCCAGATAACTTTTCTGACGTTAAGTAATCAGAACTTAATATAGAGTCTGAATATCTTATGCATGCATGGATGATATAAATTAATATGTGTTATGTGTCTAGATATAAAAAATAGATAACATGATTTACATCTTCTAAATTCTCACACAATTCTCACATTCAAAAACTAATCAGTTTATAGCAGCAAGTGATGAAATTAATGAGAGCAAAGCAGAGGAGGTAATTGTAATTGTGGCTTTGAGTGGATGAGAGACATCTGCGAAGGCTTTATATTTTATATATTTTAGCAGGGCCCGACATGGCTTAAAAAATATTTTTCCAGGTGAACAATAAGAGTAAATTCATTTTATGCAGGGAGAAAGTAATTTCTAAAATTAAAAAAAAAATCCATCTGTGTATCTAATAGGAATTTCCTTTACCTTCTAGTAACAACAATCAGAAAAATACAGGAACTTAAAATATATTAATTGACTTCTCTCATGTAAAAGAAATCAAGAGGTATGCATTGCAGATCTGATATAATAGCTCCTTGTTCACAGGGACAAATATTCTATTCTATTTTTGTTCCACTGTCCTTAGCCCAGGCCTCCATATTCAGATTTGTCTCATCATCCTTCTAGATCCTAAGCAGGAAAGGAAGAAGTGGGGAGAGCAAAAAGATATACACATGAGATATACTCAAGATTCTAAGGAGCTTATTCAAGATTCCCACACAGTACATACTGTTTTTTACATATTAGCAAGACTTTTTTATATGGCCACATCAACCTGTAAAATAGACTGGGAAAATTTTAAAGCTGTTTACTTTGCCACCTGAATAAAATGAGAGTTCTCTTCCTAAGGAAAAGAGAGGAAGAATTTATTTGGGGTAAAGAACTAGCAATCTTCACCATGCATTTTCAGGAATTCATTATGAATCCTGAAAACAGAACGAAATATATATATATATATATATATATATATATATATATATATATATATATATAGTACAAATGAAAAAATAAATGGGAATGAATGCAAGTGTCATTAGATGTAATGTTAGGGACTAGGAAAAGATCATGACATAGATGACGTTTGCTTTCACTCAGTAGTCAATGCACTGCTTTCAATGAGGATGTCAGTATGATGGCAATCTGACACCATTATTGGCATGATTAGTCCCCCTTTACATATATAAGAGGTAGTGTAGGAACCGCAGTCGTTCACCATGTGATTCATTTGGTAGCTATTGATAGTATCTACGGTGTACTGCATAGTTAGAGGAAGAGGTTTTTTAAATGTATAGAAGTTGCATCATAGGATTTATTTCTTATACATTCATCTTTAAAATCTATAGAAATTAAAAATGGAGTTACAAACCAATACTACGAGAACACTTTTTAAATTTTCTCATGTATTTACCTTTACCAGAGATCATTATATCATCATATGTTTTGAGTTACTGTCTAGTGCCTTTTTATTTCTACCTAAGGACTTCCTTTAGCATCTCTTGTAGAGCAGGTGAAGTGGTATTGAGCTCCCTTTCCTTTTGTTTTACCTAAGAATGTCTAAATTTCTCTTTCATTTTAAAGGACTGTTTTGCTGAATATAGAATTCTAGGTTGACAGGGTTTTTTGGGTTGTTTCTGTTTCTTGTTTTTTGTTTGCTGTTTTTTTTTGCCATTGAAATACATCACCCACTGCCTTCTGGCCTCCAGGTTTCTGACAAGACATTGACTGATAAATTTATTGAGGATCCCTTTTATGTGATGAGTCACTTTTTTCTTGCTGCTTTCAAGATCCTCTGTCTTTGGGTTTCAACACTTTGATTATAATGTGTCTCAAGGTGGATCTCTGGGATTATCCTTCTTGGGATTCATTGAATTTCTTGGATTTGTGGATTAAAACATTTTATCAGATTAAGAAATTTTCAGCCATTATTACTTCAATTTAATCCTCCTCTTTCTAGCTTCTCCTTCTGGGATTTGCATGATGTATGTCTTTTCTCAGCAGGAAACTGATTTGAGTTCTAGAAACTCAAAGGGTTAGAAAAGCCATGTGAGTGGAGGAGTCCCAGAGTGAGATATGAAAACAAAAACCTGTAGATTATTTGAAATACACTAGCTGGAACAGTTGCCCATTCCTTCTTGCTTCTTCACTATTTCTGTACAGAGAACTTTGTGAAGTCCAGGATACAATGGATCCTATCACTCACCTTCCACCCCTACCAGCACCTCCAGAGATAGATATATAAATGAGGTGAATAAAGGAGATTCCACTCTAAATAAATTATATGGACTGTGTGTAAAATCACGGGGTATCTTGTGTGAGTGCTTAAGGATTTTTGTCCCTAGTTTAGAAGGTCTCAAAGCATGATATCTAATCCACATAAAGGAAAATCTGCTGAACAGTTTTTCCCACCAACACACACAAACCTCCAGGAGCTCAAATTGTATTTCTAAATATCCAATAGGGATCATCAGACAATTGTTAAGAGGTTCATTTTGGATGCTCAAAGACTATTGTGATAGCCTTACAAGGAAAAGTTGTCTTTGAAAGTATGTATGCCCATAGACAACAGCAAAGCTTCTCAGATTGGCCATAATCCAAGGTTGCTTTTAATTTCTGAGGGTATGATCAAGAAATATAGTAAAATTAGAAAAGATTTTCTATTTAGAAGCTCAAGGAAGAGGAGAATACTGCAGTTGTAATAAACTATGATGACATGTTTGTTCTTGTCATGGCTTTTCATTTTCCTGAAGATTCTAATTACAATTCTTTCTATTACAATATTTTCTTTATTCAATTTTATTGTTGCTGTTGACAAACTTTCTTCTGAAGTTCCATGCATCTTTGTCCAATCTGCTGACTGGTTAATCGCTAGGACAGCTACTAATCTGCCCTCCTGAATTCCTTTGTGTGTGTGTGTGTGTGTGTGTGTGTGTGGTACGCGAGCCTCTCACTGTTGTGGCCTCTCCCGTTGCGGAGCACAGGCTCTGGACACGCAGGCTCAGAGGCCATGGCTCACGGGCCTAGCCGCTCCGCGGCATGTGGAATCTTCCTGGACTGGGGCACGAATCTGCAACCCCTGCATCGGCAGGCGGACTCTCAACCACTGCGCCACCAGGGAAGCCCCTGAATTCCTTTTTACTGTCTTTCTACATTGTTCCCTCAGTCTGTGGATCACTTGTCTTTCTTTGTCTTGGTTTCTTACCTTCTTTTAACAATGGGGATAAAAATCATTTAAATACAATTAAATTCACAAAACAGTGTGTGTTGGGAGCATATTTTCTGAGCTCATATGTGTCTAAATATTTCTTGAATTTTGTCCATCACACTTTAATATTTCAGCTGAGTATAAAAATTCTATTAAACTTAGCCATTCTTCCATTGTCTTCTCAAATTCTCACATGGTATATTCTTTGTTTACTTTTCTAGCACCTTGATTATCATAGAAAAGAAATTGAATAATTCACTGCATAGGTCTCTGCAGTATGAGCCTTCAATCAATCTTCATCTGTTTCAATTTTTAGAAACAGTGATAAAAGTAAAATAATGACAGAAAAGTTCAAGTAGCTTATGATCCAGTGCCTCTAAATGATTGTGTTAATTTGCCATTCTAAGACCTTGAAAATAGACAATTCTGCTTATGGAAACATGTTAAGGAGTGCATGTGTCTGTTTTGTTTACCTCGTGTCATTAACCATTATGCAATGTCTAAGTAACCCACCAAACCCTTACTGAACACCTACTTTATGCATTACACCATGATAAATGTTTCAAGAAGTCAGAGGGAATTATGTCCATCTATGAAGAGTAGAACCTGAATTTAACAAAATCACTGGCTTAATTAGTCTTCATTAAAAAAAATTATTTTTGTTCCCATTTCTAAAACCTACTGACCAATGCATTTGACACATCAAGGAATAATAACGAATTATTTTTCTCATGACTCCACATGCACTTCTGCTTCAACCTATTGAGCTGTATGCTCTTATGAGTGAAGCGCTTTTCTTTCTAAGCCATTATTTGCCAGTTATAATTGTTTTTATAATTTCTTTTTTTCTTTCTTTTTTTTTTGCGGTGCGCGGGCCTCTCACTGTTGTGGCCTCTCCCGTTACGGAGCACAGGCTCTAGACGCGCAGGTTCAGTGGCCATGGCTCACGGGCCCAGCCGCTCCGCAGCATGCGGGATCTTCCCGGACCAGGACACAAACCCGTGTCCCATGCAATGGCAGGCGGACTCTCAACCACTGCGCCACCAGGGAAGCCCTATAATTTCATTTTTAACAAGGTAAAAATTTTAATTGCAAATAGAATAATTGTTACCATGAAAACTAAGTTGAACACTTCAAAAATTTCTAAGTCTAAAAGGCTAAAATATCACTGTCTTATTGAGTGTTGTAGTAAAAAAATTAAAATGATAGATGACTCTATGGATACTGTTTATGTAAAAAACAAAACACATTGCTCTCTAACACTCTGCAATACAAGGTGATATATAGTGAATGTACTTTTATATGATTTAACATAAAATAAAATGTGTGAATATTGTATGAGTCATTATTTATAACTTCATGCTTTAAGTGTTTTTTTGACTAATTAATCAAGTACTGCTTCTGACATTGATGATTAAGATGGATTTTATTGTAATTTACCAAATTAAGTTAGAATATTTTCCTTCTGCTCATTCATATCACCACACAAACACTAAATATTTGAATACCTACTACATTTACATGATATATGCAAGTGGAGGAATGAGTCAGGAATATTAATAATCTAGAAAAATATTTGTTTTTGAAAATAGATTTCCATTACCTAAAGTTCCCAATTTTTGCCTGTATTTACAATTCACTGAGCTATTGGATAGGTAGATAGATAGATAGATAGATAATAGAGATATAGAAGAGTCATAGGATGTTTAAAGCATTCTCAACATTAGAATAGTCAGTCTACTAAAAACAAATCTGTTTAAGAGAAAAGATGTTACTATAAAACTCAGTATCTTAAAACATAATACTTAGGCCTCTCTTCTTGATTTGCAGTTGGCTACCCACTTGCTGCCTATTCCCATGGCCATCTCTCTGCTCACGTGTACCCCTGCTGTCTCCCTGTGTGTCCAAATTTCCTTATAAGGACATCAGTCACGTTGGATTAGGGTCCGCTCTGACAATTTCATTTTGTTTAATCACCTCTTTAAAGGCCATATTTACATTCTGAGGCATCGGATTAGGACTTCCAACGTATGAATTTTGAGCAGACATAATTCAGCCCATAGGATTTTAACTATTCTGTGGGTGTGGAGAGACTGAGGCAGTGGAAGAAACTGAACTGCAGGACTAGAGTTACAGAAAGAACAATATTGTCCACTGTAACCTTTCTAAGAAGAAGGGCCATTGCAGTCTCTGGAAACTTAAGTCAGAGTCAAATTATAGAAGGCTTTGAATGTATTGTTGAAGGATTCAGAATATATTAAGTGTGCAAAGAAGAGCCATGTGTGATTTTCTGCTTAGGAGAGAAGGATGTTCAAATCTGTGTTTTGGGAAGAAGCTTTGACCTTTAGAGAATGGTAAACCGGAAGGAGGTGGAGAAAATAGTAGTAAAAGTTAGGGAAGTATTGACATAAATTATATGAGTTAATAAAGGCCTCAAGTAGACAAATAATCTAACAAATAGGAAAATGAAAAATGAAAATCATTTTGAAAAACTGATATAACCTATTGAATGTGGATATATACAAGAAAAATCAAACATAATTCTGAGATTTCAAAACTTAAATTAGAGCACATGATGACTTTAATTGGTAAGGGATTCAGAAACAAGTGGGAAACATGTTGGGTTCAATTTTTAGTGTATTGAATTTGAGCTTTTGATTGGACACCTGAAGAAATGGCAGAATTATATGCATGGATTCATTAATAGAAACACATCTAGTGGAAAAATAGAAAATGAAAACTATATACATGAATGCACAGAAAATAGTCTTGTGGTTTCCTGAAAAAGCTGGATGATTGAGAAGTAGAAGGCAATAAAAGGAGAGGTTCAATTTTCAATATATTTTATATTGTTAAATTTTCAAAACAAACATATTCAATAATATATATTTTATATATTAGTGTTCTACATTAGATTTTATTAAGATACACATAGAGAAAGGCTCAAACTGATAACATTTAGAAATCTCTGGTCTAGAGCAAGAAGACAGCATGTTTATGAACAGAATTTTTAGAAATGTTTCATTTGAATTTGACCAAAGGAAGTTTGATTAGTCATGGAAATGGAGAAAAATGGAGGACAGGTCATTGAAAGGTCAGGAAAATCTAGAGTCATTGAATCTTAGGTAGAAAAGGATTTCCAGGAAAGAATGAGCATTTCAATTTAGAGCTGCAGATAAGATCAGTAGGATATGTGTTGTGAAGAACATATGGGATTTTTGACTGTGAGGTAAGTTTCAGGAGAGCAGTGTGGACATAAGCCAATGTGACTGATATGGGGAGTGAACATGAACTGAAAGAATAAATGTTATAATTTTGGACCTCACTTTAAATAGTCTGATGGTAAAGAAGACAACAAATATTGAATGAATATGTTCAATAGTAAAGCAAGGTCTTAGAAAGGACTTTCTTCACTACCTATCACTTCATTAATAAAGAACTTGAATTTTATTTTTTACAGGGTGAGAGAAGCTAGAGCAAAATAATGTAATTATTCCTGCTTTACAGATCTTTTTGGCTGAATTCTGTACATTTCCTATTGCTGCTGTAAAAAATTACCACAAATTTCATGGCTTGACACAACACAACTATATAATCTCACAGTTCTGAAGGTCAGAAGCTTGAAATGGGTCTTAAAGGGCTAAAATCAAGCTATTGGCAGAACTGCCTTTTCTAGCTTATAGAGGCTGAAGGCATTCCTGCCTTTGGAGCCTTATATCTCTGACCTCTGCTTTCTTCCTCACATCACCTTCTCTGACTCTGACCTTTGTTTCTGCCTATTAAAAGTGTCATTGTGATTGCACTCTTCCCATCTAGGTAATCCAGACTGATCTTAATTTATTACATCTGTAAAATCCCTTTTTGTCATGTAAGGCTAAACATTCACAGGCTAGAGAAATTTGTATGTGAACATCTTTAGGAAGGCCATTATTCTGCCTATTATTTGTCCCAAAAAATTTTTAATTCTATGTAGCTTTTAAATCCTGTGCTTGGAAATAAATTTGAGAACATCCAAATTCATTCATATAAAAGAATTAAATGTTTATCTTCATCAAGAGTTGGGCAACCATATTGATGGTTTATTCAAACTGATTAAAAATGATATATTAGACTCTTTAATTTACAGTTTTGTGAGCTAGTTAACATTGGAGACCTATTACCTCTTTTTTTTTTTTTTGAAAGCCATGGAATAGTTCCAAGAATGAAGCTCCCACCGATTTAAAAAATATATATATATATATATGAGCCAATTAGAGCAGAGGGAAAACAAATAAGACTATAGTTGTGATAACTTTAATCTTCATATACTTAAATCACTCAATTTTAATATTTCATTAATGTGGGTCTCTTTTGCTTTATACTTCAAAAGAGAAAAGATTCTCAATGTAGTTTGTATCTGAAACATTATACAAAAGATACACAGACTTCTTGTATAAATTTAGCGGATGATAAGGAACTCCACACTATTTTCACTCAGTATTCCACACACGTATTATGAAATTATCGATTCACTTGAACTAATGACTAATCCTAGTAGTCATGAGCAAATATTAGTGTCTCTTATTCTTATACATTTTGATTTGTAGATAACAGCGTGTATCATGGCAATATTGACTAATGGTGCTTTCCACATACTTTTCACCACAACTATTCTTCCTAAAAAATCAAGGTACAAGATTTACTTTTTTGTGTAAAAAAAATAAAAATATAGAAGTTTATTTATAATCCACTGATTTTCAGTTGGTTTCATAATCTCCTAAGCAAGATCCTGGGCTTTCTCTCCCTTGTATGCTCATGAGGGTAGAGTAAGGGGGATGGACTATCCACAGTTATTGCCTCTTACTGATGTTACTCTAAAACGGCCCACATCTACAAGCATATTGTACTTCTGGATGCATAGAAGCACTAGGAGGATAATAATCAACAAAGGAAAAAAAATAATAATAGCAGAAAAATCTTTCTTAATGTGCTATTTTACTGCCACTTGGACATCAATTTGCCCACACAAAGTTTAGCTTCAAATTTTAATGTCCTCTATTCAAATTCAAAGTCAGCAGCAATGATTTTTTTTTTCTTTTTTAGTCCTGAGGCTTGGAGTGAAGGTTAATGAACTATTATTAATAGGAAATAGAGTTGAATGTTTATTAATGCTGGACTTTGAAATCACTGCTGATAACATAGTACACAGTAGGTCTCAAGCAAAACTCCACTAACTCACAGCTCCCATTTACACTCCTGCATGGGTCAGGGGAAAAAGAGAAAAACACATTCAGAGCTTTTGTTAAGTCAGCAGGTAGAAAAACAAATATTTTAAAGCTGTCAGCTTTACCAGTGCCCTTTAAGGTATACATTATGAAAATTCTATTCTACTGCACTTGTAGGAAAGTTCAAAATTTTTCCAGCAATAACTAGCCTGGGTAATTCCTGTGGAGTTCTGCTCATTCTTCTGAAAAAACACAGAATGCTGACTTTAAAAAAAAAATTTTGCAGCTTTCAATTGGAACATATTTGACAAATAAGAACAGATGTAATGGAATTCTACTGTTTACACTAATGACAGAGTTTATGATGAGTTCTAATCTCTTCTAAGAGGTCATTCACTGGGAAAGCTGTGAGGTAGTTAAGATTATCCATCAATCCACACTTAATAGTGGATTCTTTTTGTTCAAAGTATGTACGAAGTACTGATATACTGTTGCTAAATGAGAATGATGGTAATGATAATGGCTACTTGATTTTTGTTCTGTGGGCTATTCACCTATATTAAATGCCAAGGATGCAATAAATGATAAGCATTTTTAAACTTTCTTCTGAGAAAAAATGAAGCCTTCTCCCTGGAAAAACACTTTTTATCTCCAGCTCACCCACAGTGTAAATCCATTACTTTTACTGGTTTTTTTTTGGTTTTTGTTTGGTCCACCTTTATGTATATATATACATACAGTATACAGAGTTCATGGGAAATTATATTACAGCCTGCATTTTCCACCAGGATATGATATTTTAGACCCTAGATTATCTAAATTTTCTAGTCTTTTTATCACACAGCTCTAGGGCAAGTGGCTCACATTTCTGTTTTCTGAAACTTTCCTCTAGCCATAATTTCACTGTCTTTTCACTATTCACTAGGAAATACACAGGGAGTTATTGAAAGAAATGAATAAAGAGTAAAGATCTTCTATGTCTTTAAACTATGGGTATGTGTTATTTTCATTCATGCTTTATCATTACTCTCTCAAACCTTTAGCTATAAACTCTGTCTCCAGTTATGCAGATGGAGATTTTGCTGGCAGAAAACCAGGTAAACTATGATAATTTATATTGCTACCCCACAAAAAATATTTCAATCAAATCATTCCATATAGAATTTACTTTTATCAGCTGTATTCCTGCCCACTGGCCAGACACAATTAGTGATCAATTACTATTAAAAATACACACAGAATACACACCTGTGAAATTTTACCTATGTTGAAATATAAATATTTGATTTGCCACTCTTTATAAGTAGCCAGGAATCACCTGGTAAAGTGAAAATTTAATTTATTTTATTCTCCTTATCCTTAACATTAAAAATACATCATTGATACAATTGTTGACAAAAATTAACTTGTACTTCAATATATTTTGAAAAGATGGTGTTGTGTTTGATTGTACTTTATTTTATTGCATAACTGGCCATTCCTATAATAAGTTTCTCCTCATGAGTTCTGGAATTCCTCAGTTTCTTGGTATTTTTTTGAACCACTTCATGTTATTAGATGCTAAAGATTTTAGTTTCCAAATATGACCATGTTAATTTATATTGTGCAACCTCACACACACTTATATTATGATATAGACACAACTCTACTGAAAGGTGAGGTTGTGCTCCTTATCCTACTTGAAACTGGACAGAGCATCATAACTATCTCAGCCAGTATTATGTGACAGAAGTAATACTGCATGACTTCTGAAGCTATAAGGTTATAAAAGGTAATATTACTTCTGCCTATCTCTCTCTCTTTCTTTCTCTCTGTACACTTTTTGTGGACCCAGCCATTATGTTTCAGGAAGCAGAAGCTACATGAACTGTCCATGTGTTTTACTTCAGCTAAACTAACAATGCCTTCAGCTACCAAATATCTAAATAATAAGCCTTCAGATAATTTCAGTCTGCAGTGTTCAAGTCTCCCAGATGAGATATTAGGCACTGTGGAGCAGAAAAAAGCAACGTGCCCAGTGCTCTGTCTGAAATCCATAGAAATGATTAGATTATTGCTGTTAAATCACTACATTTAAGGTTAATGTGTTATACAGTGATAAATAAATAACATAGATTATTTTTTGCTATGCAACTATGAGTGTAGTTCTTCCACAAAAATAAACAATCAAACCCTAAAACTTGAGTCAGTGACTTTGAGACCAAGTGGTAGTTGGAAATTGAAATGACCTTGAAGAGAATATTAGCAGAAGTCTCATGACCCTTTAAGACGCTGTGTTATTATGTAAAAAATTAAAACAGCAGTAGCAACAACAACGTATCACCTGCAGTATTAAAAAAAAGAAGAAATTGTATCAAATGAAGTAGATAGTGAAGTTAAGGAGATTTCTGTTGAAGCTATTCATTTGTTTCTTCTAAGTGCATGTAGTAAAATGAGACCACAGATAAGCTAAAGAATGAGTGAATAAACATAAAGCAGCTATGGCTTTCTGGGTCTGAAGATGATTTTTTTTTTCTGATTCCTGGTATCTCCAGATGATAAATGATGCTAAAATTATTAAATGGATACTGAGCTAATCTTACATCAAAGGCATTGTTAAGATCCATAATATAAAGATGAAGCTGATGTTGTGACTATAAAACTTTGATTACGAACTCAAAGTTTTAACTTGGTGTCTCAAACAGAAAATAAATGTCTCTAAGAATCTTACTGGTATTATCCTACAGCATCCTTATAAGAAATCCCCGGTAGAGAAGAGTATGTTCCACCCAAATTTTTATGTGTAGTTTTTTTCTAGCAGAAAAATATCCCTGTAAGTTCCATAGAAAATACACAAAGTTTTTAAGAGAATTATATTGACAGAAATACAACCAGATAGGAATCAAAAGGCAGAGATAGAACAACATACAAATGTGCCTTTGGAGTCCAAATAACAAACAGAAACAGGCTGAGAAAAATACTCAGATGCACACACTGGCCATATTTTTGTGGAGCTGTAATAATAACTCATAAGGTAGCTAAAAGCCTAGAATGTGTATCAAACAGCTGTGTCAAACCATTTCCAGGAAATAGAACTGAATCTTATTCAAGTAGTCAGCAAGCATCATGTGCTCAGCTAAATTTCATAATTTCTACCAACTGATGACATCTGTGTGTGACTTCAGTTTTCTCCCTTATTGAATAGGGGTATCCGTGGAAATTATACCATATCGGCATAACCACTGCATATTGGATATGAGGGGCATATGCACTTTCCCCTTAATTTTGTGGGTCTTTAGAATGCAAAGAACTGTACTTGAAGAGCTGTGCCCAGGAACGACAGCACAGGAGATTCAGCTGCCTTTGAACCTCATTTATATAAGATCCTGGACAGTTAGTGGATATCATAATGGGAAGAAATCTTGGGGTTTTGTGGGAGGGAATGAGTTGGAATTATTTATATTTTGTTGGCCTGGAAAGCAAACCATGGTAACACGATATATCCCATCTTAGAGTGTAAAGTTGACAGGCTTCTCTACAGAGGTGAGGAGTCTTTGTTTCTTCCCACGGTGCCTAGACAGATCTGTGCAACTGCCTATGGAATAGAATGTGGTGGAAGTGATGCTGTTCAGCTTCAAAACATTGAAGAGAAAATAAAATATTGTTTCTACCCTGCCGTTTCTCACCAGGGACACTCCTACTTGGAACCTAGTCAACATGCTGTTAGGAAGTCCAGGCTAAATAGAGAGACGTGTAATTATTTCTGACCAGCTAGGGTCCCAGCCTACATCCAATATCAACCCCTGGATGTGTGAGTGAATGAACCTCCATTTGAGGCCTCATATATTGAGAATATCTCTGCTCTTCTCTAATTGAGTTTTTTACCCACAAAAAGAATAAGTGCTAATAAATTAATATTTCTATTTTAGGCTAATAATTTTAGGTATGATTTGTTACACAGAAATATATGACTAATCTAGTGCAGCAGATTTTATCACTAATGGAACTTGAGGAATGCACAGGTATCAAGTGATTTCCTTTTACACATTTTTAGACATTGTGTTTAGATTATATTGCAAAATAAAAATTAGAATGATTTTAGAAGGAATAGTAGATTTCTAACAAAATATATGACTGAAATATATGAATTTTTTTTTCCCTCAGAAAAGTTTCACATTTTCTATAAGAGTAGTGCTTTAGGTGATTTTTAAGATCATTTTTATTTAAATATGCTCTTTTTTTTTTTTACAAGTATAGCTTAATTTTTTTCTTATTTTAATTGAAGTATAGTTGCTGTATAATATTATATGTTACAGGTGTACAAATTTTATGATTCACAAATTTTAAAGATTATACTCAATTTATAGTCGCTGTGAAGTATTGGTTATACTCCCCATGTTGTAACAGTATATCCTCGTATCTAATTTTATACCTATCTGTACCTCTTACTCCCCTACAATTATATGGATATTTCCCCTTCCCTCTCCCTACTGGTAACCACTAGTTTGTTCTCTCTATCTGTGAGCCTGCTTATCTTTTTTGTTATGGTAATTAGTTTCCTATATTTTTTTAGGTTCCACATATAAGTGATATTATACAGTATTTGTCTTTCTCTGAATTATTTCACTTAGCATAATGCCCTCCAAGTCCATCCATATTGCTGCAAATGGCAAAATATCATTATTTTTTATGACTGAGTGGTATTCCATTATATATACATTTATATACACACAATGGAATTATATAAATATGTATGTAATTTATTCTTTATCCATTCATCTGTTGATAGATACTTAGGATGTTTCTGTATCCTGGCAATTTCAAATAATGCTGCTATGAACATTGGAGTACATGTATCTTTTTGAATTAGTGCTTCTTTTTTTTTGTTTTATTGTGTTTTGTTTGTTTGTTTGTTTGTTTTCTGATATATACCCAGGAATGGAATTGCTGGATTGTGTGGTAGTTCTATTTTTAGTTTTTTGAGAAATCTCAATACTGTTTTTTAGAGTGGCTGCCCCAATTTAGATTCCTCACAACAATGTTGGGAGGTTCCATTTTCTCCACATCCTTGCCAACATTGTTATTTGTGTTCTTTTTGATGATAGTCTTTCTGACAAGTGTGAGGTGATATCTCATTGTGGTTTTGATTTCATTTCCCTGATTATTAGCAATGTGGAGCATCTTTTCATGTGCCGATTGGCCATCTGCCTGTCCTCTATGAAAAAAGGCCTAATCAGTCCTTCTGCCCATTTTTTAATCTGTTTTTTTTTTTTTTTGATGTTGAGTTGTATGAGCTGTTTGCATATGTTGGATATTAACCCCTTATTAGTAATATCATTTGAAAATATTTTCTGCCATTTTGTAGGTTGTCTTTTTCTTTTGTCAATGATTTCCTTTGTTGTGCAAAAGCTTTTAACCTTAATTAGGTTCATTTGTTTATTTTTGTTTTTTTTTTTCCTTTTTTTCCTGTCCAGTTTTCACAGCACAACTTATTGAAAACACTTGTCATAGATTAATTAACCATAAGTGCATGGGTTTATTTCTGGACTTTCTATACCATTCCATTGATCTATATGTCTATTTTTGCACCATAGTGTTTTGATGACTGTAGCTTTGTAGTGTAGTCTGAAGTCAGGGAGCATGATTCCCCCAGCTCTGTTCTTCTTTCCCAAGATTGTTTTGGCTGTTCAGGGCCTTTTGTGTTTCCACAAAAATTTTAAAATTATTTGTTCTAGTTCTGTGAAAAATGCCATTTGTATTTTGATAGGGATTGCATTGAATCTGTAGATTGCCTTGTGTAGTATGGTCATTTTAACAATATTTATTCTTTCAATCCAAGAACATGGTACATCTCCATCTGTTCATGTCAATTAAACTTTCTTTCATCAGTGTCTTTTAGTTTTCCAAGGTTTTTCCCTCTTCAGGTAGGTTTATTCCTAAGTATTTTATTCTTTTTGATGCAATGGTAAATGGGATTGTTCCCTTAATTTCTCTTTCTGACAGTTAATTGTTAGTTTATAGAAATGCAACAGATTTCTGTATATTAATTTTGTATCCTGCAACTTTACCAAATTCATTGATGAGCTCTAATAGTTTTTGGGTGACGTGTCAAGGATTTTCTATGCATAATATCATGTCTTCTACGAACAATAGCAGTTTTAATCCTTTCTTTCTAAGTTAGATTCATTTTATTTATTTTTCTTCTCTGATTTCTGTGGCTAGGACTTTCAAAACTATGTTGAATAAAAATGGTGAGAGTGGGTATATTTGTTTTGTTCCTGATCTTAAAGGAAATGCTTTCAACTTTTCACTGTTGAATATGATGTTAGCTGTGGGTTTGTAATATATGGCCTTTATTATTTTCAAGTATGTTCCCTCTATGCCTGCTTTCTGGAGAGTTTTTATCATACATGGATGTTGAATTTTATCAAACATTTTTTCTGTATGTATTGAGACGATCATATAATCAAAAACATTAAATTTATGATAACAAATTGATCCCAAAAACATACAGTGGTGTAAAAATTGTAGAGAAGGAATTTTTCAAAGATAAGATATAGAGGGAGAAGTTAAAAAATAACTAAATAAATAAGTTCAAAACTTTTCTCCCAAAATATTTACTGTTGACATGAAATGTACAGTCTTATAAATTTGTATTTTATAGCAAAGTCTATACTGTAATATCAATGCCTTCTTATATTAAAGGCCAACTAGAAGGCCATAAAAATAAGATGATTTAGTCATTGTCTCTCCCAAAATATTGACTACTATTTTTCAGTATAGCGTTTGTGTCTCAAGATATTTTTTAAAGAAAATATGGTAATTTGTTAACAAAAATTTCTTTCTATGATTTAGATATGCAATATGATAAATTTTTGTGCATATACATCTAGTTTCTCCAAAAGGAGAAAACCACAAGATTAGTTTGATTATAGAACAATGAGAATCATGGTTTAAGAATGGACAGACAATGCACTTTCAACACTGTTTCAAATAATTGCTTTGTATTTATTATTAATAAGACTTTAGAATAATTATGTAACATGTTTAAGCCTCAATTTCTTTATCTGCATAAGAAAATCATTGCAAAATAATACCAGATTCCTAATTTTTGATAATTAAATGCATGCATGTGTAATGCATCTCATATTAAACATGCAATCATTTATGGCTATTACTTTTGATAAGAGCCCATTGGCTTCTTCAGAACGGTAGTGCTCAGGGATGAAGAAGCCTAGGATTCTGTAGCTGCTGACTGGTCAATATCAACCCTAATAATTTAGGCTTCTAAGACCTAAAAAATTATGTCAAACATCTTTAATTAAGCACATAGCTCAAGAACTACTTGCTAATTGGATTTTTGTTATGTGAGGATAAAATGTGTAATGATTAAGAATTTTCTAAGAAAGAGGAATCCATCTTCCAGGAATAGTAAGACAGTTCAATCCATTTGTTTGATTAGTGTGATAATTCGATATATCTCACTGGATTACTTTCTAAGCTATTCTCTATTTATCCACCCTTCCCTGCAACTCCCTCTACTAAGTTTATTTATGAAAAACGGTCACCAAATTCCAGAGTCCTACAATGCACGCTCTTTTTAGCTACTTTTACTCAAGCAACTCAATGCATACATTGTAGTCTAAAGAATGCTCAGTCTACTACTTAAAATTAAAGACAATGCTGTCATGAAGATGATTTGTATTTTCAAATTCACAGTTCTGTTTTACAAGGCATTTTGGAGTTTCAGACTCATTCAGAAGAAAGGTAAATTCAGTACAAGTCCTCATCAGGGATTCCTAAACACATAACTGGGTTGTTCTGACCTTGGGCAAATGAAGTTACCATAAGCAATTGGGACATTTGCTTCTACTTATCATTTTGGGGTCACTGGCTGCTATTGTAAGGGTGATGTGCTCTGGGAACTCAAACTACAAAATTTAGAGGGGCTATTGGGCAATCCGGGGATGAGCATGAGCTTCTGCCTCAGAGGAGTCATTCTTGTGTGCTGCTTTTGCCAGCGGCTGAAATCTGTAATAGAAGTTGAATAAGAGAGATAATTGGAATGGGAAAAGGGGAAGCAGAAATAGGGTAAAATAAATTACACAAAGTGTTTTATTCTGAAAGTCAGAGTTATATCCTGTGTGTAGTCCCTTTCCTCCTACCTTACCATGCTCATTTTTCCTTATTACAAACGATATCTCATCCCCCATTCTCTCAAACAGATCAAGTGCCTTAGATCTCAGGGGCCTGCTAGATTCCATTGTTAATAGACAAAAAATCAGAGAACAAGCTTTAAAAGAAAAAATGTTGTCATTTCACTACAGCAAGAACACATATAACATGAACACATGTGAAAGGCATTTTAAATTATTTATTGCATGTAGGACATGGTTATTGTGATTTTATTGAATTTTACAATTAAAGAAAATTATGTATATTTTAAACAATAGAAAGATAGCAGGTTTAGTTTTAGAATTATAAATTTTCTGTAAAGATATACGTATATGTGCATAGATATGATATGTGATGATAAACTGGTATAAATAATGTCAAGGTACTTAAACTTTGACTATTACAGTACTTACTGTATTCTATTTAAATTTTATGTTTATAATTGTCCATAAAATATTATTTTAATTTTAATATGGCAACACTTTAATATTCTACAGTAGTAGAACATAGTAGTAACTTTCAAAAATGGTTGTTGAATGAACAATATAAACTAGCATTTATCTTTCCCACTCCTGAAAGGAAATTTGCATATAAAAATGTTTTAAAATGTAACAGTGGTAATCTCTTAATAGACTGAAGTTTTCTAAAACTATACAGATCTCACTCTCTCTCCCTCTCCCTGTCTCTCTCTCTCTCTCACACATATACACACCACATGCAAACGTGCATGACAAGGCTTCCCATGTTAACTTAGTCTTCACATAATGCAAATATAAGACTTGTAATGCAATTTCATTAAAAATAAAGCTACCTACTAGTTACTGAAATAAAAGTTAACTTTATTTTAGAGTTTCCAAATTTCTATATTTATTAGAGTTCTTAATAATTCTAATTAGATATTGTAACTTTTACTATGTGATTCTACACAAGTACCTAATCTATTTTTCTATGATGTTGTAGGTGGGGATAAAAATGATTTTCCCTCCTTAGTTTGTTGAATGTTTTTGGTATTCTCTTTTTCCATTTTTTTTCAACTCATTCCTTTACAAAACACTATCAAAGTAAACATTGATAGTATTTCAAATATTAGCTTCATAAAAATATAAGAAAAATATCTCACCATCATTTATAGTTTTGCATTTGTAATTTTAATTCACTTTTTAAAGTCTTGCTCTTGTCTATTTTTGTTGAATGATAATTAAGCAAAAAACAGGAATTTTAAATTGTTGATTTTTATGGGAAATATCAGATTAAATTTGGTCATCTATTTTCTTTTTTTTTTTTTTTGGCTGTGCTGCAGCATGTGGGATCTTAGTTTCCCAACCAGGGATCAAACCCATGCCCCCTGCAGTGGAAGCTTGGAGTTTTAACCACTGGACGGCCAGAGAAGTACCATCAGTTTGAATTTAAACACAAAATTATCATTATGACCAATACTATAAATCTGACCATTCAGAACTATAATATTCATAATTTTAGCAATGTTAATTTTATGAAGTGATTTACCCTACTTCCATTACGATACAGCTGTTCTATATAAGGCAATCATTATATATTTTAGTACAACCAATAAGTGATTCTGTTAAAATAATCAAAAACACATAGGAGAAAATTTTTTTTTGTTTTATTTGTTATCAGTAGTTCCTAATAATGAGAGTAAATATTGCTTACCCAATATTAGTTTTTGAGCTAAGAATTATCTTTCATTTTCACTTAAATCCTTAAAATGTGTATTACTTTACAGATAAAGAAATTTAGAGAGAGTTAATAATCTGACAAAATCTAAGTAACCAAGTCAGGATTCAAATGTAGGTTTGTCACCTGAATTGTGTGTGAAAATTTAATGTTTATTTCTAGGGGGGATAAAAATAGTGGACAATCCATTAGCCAATATAATCAGGAAAAAATACAGAAAACCAAAAACATGACAAAGGGGAAATAATCATCAAACCTGAGTAAGTTAAAAGAACACTCAGAGATTTTTGCACAACTCTGTATAAATACATTTGAAAAGCTTCAGTAAATGGATACTTTTCTACGAAAAGACAACTTACAGACAGTGGTTCTAGTCTATAAATCTAAAAGGATCAATAAACATAGAGGAAATAAAAAAGCAGCTAAAGAGATCACTCACAAAAGCCATCAGGCCCAGATAATTTCAAAGAGGTATTTTGTCACAGCTTTAAAAATTACATAATAATATGCTACTCTAACTTCTTTAGAGCATAGATGCAAAATTCCAAATTATTTTAAACAAATAAATACAGCATTAATCCTCAAACATAAAAATACTGGGAATTCCCTGGCAGTCCAGTGGTTAGGACTCAGTGCTTTCACTGCCAGGACCTGGGTTTGATCCCTGGTGGGGGAACTAAGATCCCACAAGCCACGCAGTGCAGCCAAAGGAAAATAAATAAAATAAATAAATTAATTAATTAAACTACTCTACCACAAAAGACCAATTTTACTTAAGAAAATAGAGGTAAAATATTAAACAAAATGTTAGCAAATAGCATCCAGTAACATATTTAAAAATACACACATGCACACACAAGGATGGCTCTTGGGCATTATGTGTATTTAACATTACAACCATATACCTATTTTACATATCAATATAAGAAAATTTTCTTTAAAAATCCTTCATAATCTTTGAAATCCAAATTACACAAGTGACTTTAATTGTATATCCAGTGGTTAGGATAACTAATAGAAAAATTATTTCAAGTGTCTTCAAACACTCAAAGTTACCAAAAGGACAACACAAACAAACAAATAAAGCAAAATAAAAATCTTTGTCTGATATTAGTCATGAAGTTGGAAATAGTGTTAGTATTGTTATTTTAAGATTGTTGTAAGTTTGGAGGTAGTGTTAGCATTATAATTGTAATACAGTTGCATTTGTATTGTCTAATAAAGGAAATTAATAATTATGTTGATTTGTTGAGAACCAGATTTTTAGAATGGGACAAATGAGAAGTAGCTATAAATGTTTAAGTAAAGTCTTTGTTGCTCTGATTTGAATTGGAAGTTTTAGTACAATTCATGATGACTTTATCTTATAAGAAATATTAATTTATTGATTTTTCCTTTCTAATGGAAAGGACTAGATACCAGGGTCAATCTAGTAAATATGAACATCACTAGTGCATAGATTGTAATCTCTGAGAAACATTTCCCCAAGCAGGACTTCAGGGCTGCTTGTATCAAGTGCTGGTTACAGATCCCGGGCAGGACATATGAAAGATCTGTCGTGCCAGAAACTATGGTAGTTTCAATAAAATAACAAACAGTATTCCAAAAGGATGTGGGGACCAACTTGAAGAGGCTGTCACTGACCAAAGGAAAAAATGTGAGCCTTGTAAGAATAACAATTGTTAAGTATTAAAACATATCAAATGTATTTATATCATAGTTTCATAAAGATAAAAAGCAACAGTGACAACAATTTATTGGACAAAGTTGTAGAACATTAAGTAAATAATTTATTAATTTGTAAGTTGTCAAGTAAAGGGACAACTCAAGCATTTATCCTGTCTTTCCATGTGAACTCCTATTTGATGAGGGACATACACTCTGAGGGTGACTGAATATGCTACCCCCCAAATATGCCACTTTGGCATGAATATTATTTTGAGCTAAAAGCACTTGAAAAATAGCAGGTGCAAGACAGGACTCAGACCTCCCTTTTTCTCCCTGAAAGCAAGAGTTAAAACTTCCATGTGAAAACTGACCTCCTTAAAATGAGAAGATATAGATATACATCAATATATTTTTGGATTAAGATTATAAAATGTGTGGAATTTGCTTTAAAATAATAAATGGAAAATAGTAGTTGTAGAGATAAAACAAAACTGCACATAAGTTGATAATTAAGCTGAGAGAAGAGTACATAGGGGTTCATTAATGTATTCTCTCTACTTCTTTAGACTTAGAATATTCCATAATAAAAAATAAAATATCCAGCATGAACAAGTTTTAATCCTCACAATTTTTGATGTGCACATTATTATCTCAAATATATAATTATTCTAATTCAAAGTTACTATAGAAGTCATCTAATGCAGTCCTCTTTTTACAGATAAGAAAACAGGCTTAGAACTTATAAACCTTCCTTACATGATATGTGTGTACTTAGAGAAGGTTAAATAAGAATCCAGTTTTTCTGGCTCCTAGGATATAATAATTTTTATATACTAGGGTACTTAGTATTTAGTTGTGCTGATATAAAAGTAAGTATTACTATAAAAGTAAATTAAAAAAATGATATGCATGTTGCTATATAACCAGTTTGTTATTTTATAGAGGATGCTCTAAATGTAGATTCTTTTAGTTGATATCCTTTTAGTTTCTAGAGCAAAATAAATGGAATGTAATAAAGCAATCTGGACTAAACACAGTGTAAAGTAAATTTTTGTTGATCAAGACAGCATGCATTAGGACTAGCAGGTGCCATCTTGAGACAAAAGACTCATTAAGACTTATACAGCTATTATTTGTCCACAAACTATTTATCAACATAGAATTTAATGTGTCTCAATTAAAATATATACATAAGAAGAGTCTTTTAAACTTATATAGATTTCAGTGCTTAATAAATCTTCCCTATAAATGATTTTAACCCTCACAATCTCTATAGTTTCTTCAGTTGAATCATTGAACATGCAGCTTAAGGAAAATAATCTAGATTCACCAATACAGACTTTATCTGCCCATGTCAGAACTGGACCAATGAGACTAATAAAAATCTTGTACTCATCCTTGGTGGTCAATGTTGTGCACTCAAAAACTGTCTTTTATTCACAGGTGGAACAACTACCAACTTGCAGAAGTAGTAAACATGGGCATTAAAGCAGATAATTGTGACATGAAATATATATGTTAAAAAACTGTAGTCAAACTTCTAGAGATGAAAATTATGATATTTACAATGGAAAATACTTTGAATAGAATTAGTGGCATATTATCACAGAAAAATAGATTAGTGAGTTTGAAGACAGTGTTAAAAACTATTGGAACTTAAACCCAGAGAGAAAAAAATTAAAAATGAAAACAGATTCAGTGAGCTGAAGGAAAGTTATGTGACCTAATATATGTGCAAATAGAATCCTCAGATGAGAGGACAGACAGGGAGAAACAGAAAAGAGTACAAAGAAATAATGTCTAAAATGTCTCAAACCTGAATAAAACTATAAATTCACAGATCCAAGAAGCTCAATGAACCTGCAGCACAGGATACATGAAAGACACTCAGCCAAGTTACATCATATCAAACTGTTCAAAGCAAGTGGTAAAGAGAAAATACTTAAACATAGTTAAAGAAAAATGACATGTTGCATGCAGAGGAAAAAAATAAAATTGAAAGCAGATTATCTGATAGAAAACACATGAGGGGGGAGGTATTGGAGCAACATCTTTACAGTACTGAAAGATATAGTGCATCTGGCATTCTATACCCAGCATAAATATCTTCTTTAACAAAGACAAAAGAAAGACACTTTTATACATAGAAAATTTAATAAACTCATCACCAGCAAACAGACATGCATGATCAAACAAATTAAAAGACGTACTTTGGGCAGAAGGAAAAAACAAACAAAAACAGAAAAAAATGGAAGGAAAAATGAATCCACAAAAATCAGTGAAGAGTATCAGAAATGGTAAATATATGGGTATATTATTTGATAAATTATCTTGTGTTTCAAAGTTCCTTAAAGACAACTATTTAAACAAAACTATAACAATGTAGTATGTGTTTGACAGACCAATGTGATTTATTTGCCAAGAAGATTCTGACTAATTAGGCTGGGAATCTGTCCCTGGGCAGAGTTTTTAGCCTTGACCAAGGTATAGCAGGTAGGACAAATTTTTCATGCTGTTTTGGCATCTTCTGTAGGCAGTGGTCCAGTTTAGCATGGTGCCTTTTATGTTCTGCTCTATCATCATTTTAAATATATCATTGCTACTCCCTCTGGACTGCAGAGTTTCTGCTGATATCCTTATAGGTGCTCCCTTGTGTATAACTAGTTGCTTTTATCTGACTGCTTTTAACATTCTCTATCTTTAATTTTGCCATTTTAATTAAAAGTGTCTTGGTGTGGTCCTTTGTGATTTGATCTTGTTTGTGATTCTTTGTGAATTCTGGACCTAGGTAGCTCTTTCCTTTCCCAGGTAAGGAAACTTCTCACCTATTGTCTTTTCGAATATGGCTTCTGCCCTTTTCTTTCTTCTTCTCCTAGGATCCCTGTAATATGAAATGTTAATGTGCTTAATGTTGTCTCGGTGGTCTCTTAAACTGTCCTCATGTTTTTTAATCATTTTTTTTTCTTTTTTCTTTTCAGCAAGGGTGATTTCCACTACTTTGTCTTCCAGTTTACTGATCTATTCTTCTGTATCTATAATCCTTTTATTTCTTCTAGTGCATGTTTTATTTCAATTATTGTATTCTTCATCTCTGTTTGATTATTCTTTATATTTTCTCTTTGTGAAACTTCTTATTGGATTCATCCATTCTTCTCCCAAGTTCATTGAACATCTTTGAGATCATTAACTAAAATCTTTTATTGGGTAAATTGCCTATCTCCACTTTGTTTAGTTCTTCTGGGGTTTTATTTTGTTATTTAGTTTGGAACATACTCCTTTGTCACCTGGTTTTGTCTTATTCTCTGTGTTTATTTGCATGTATTTCATATGTTGGTTATGTTTATGATCTTGGGGAAGTGACCCTATGTTGGAGATGTCATATGGGGCCCACCCTCCTCTGGTCATCAAAGCTATCTGATCTAGGGACACCTTCTGTGAGGGCTACGTTGGCACTTCTATTGTGACTGAGCCTAGTACTGTAGATGTGCCTGTAGGCAGGGTTGGTCTCCAACCAGATTGGCTCCCAGGGCCTGCCTTAGGCAGAAACCACTGGTTACTGGTGGGCAAGGACAGGTTCTGGCATGGCTGGTTGCATGACCTGGGTAGTCCCAAAGGAAGGGCCATCCCACTGGTGGGCAGTGCTGTGTCCCAAGCTGGCTGTCTACGAGTGTCTGGAGGTCTCAGTGCTGGAGCCAACCCACTAGCAAGCGGGGCTGGAGACATGAAAATTCAAGGGTTGGTGCTGACCTGCTGGTGGGTTAGGCTGGGTCCTAGAATGGCTGATTGCTTTGTTCTGGAGTCTTGGAAATGATGTTAACAGGCTACTGTGAGTCTATAGGGAGGACTCCAAAATGGTTCTTGTCAGAATTATTGTCCTCCTTGTAGTACAAGTTCCCTTAAATGGTTACCACTAGTGTCTATGTCCCCATGGGGAGTCCCAGTAGCCTCTTGCCTCTCTAGGAGGCTTCTCCAAAATCAGCAAGTGAGCCTGTCACTGGCTCCTTTCAAACTGCTGCTTCTGAGCTGGGTCTGGATCAAGTGAGATTTTGCATGTACCCTTTAAGAGGGGAGTCTCAGTTTCTTACTGCGGTCTAACACCCCTGTATGCAAGCCCTACTGACCTTCAAAGACAGACATTCTGGGGCCTCAGTTTCCTGATTCAGGACCCCAAGATTGGGGACCGTGTTGTAGGGCTCAGAGCTCTTGCTCCTTGGGGAGAACCTTTGCAATTGTGGCCATCCTTTCATTTGTGGGTTGCCTACCTGAAGTTGTGGGTTGGATCTTGACTGTACCCAGTCTCTACTCCTCCTACCCATCTTATTGTTGTTCCTTCTTTATATCTTTAGTTGT
Source organism: Delphinus delphis (assembly GCF_949987515.2). Classification (NCBI taxonomy): domain Eukaryota; kingdom Metazoa; phylum Chordata; class Mammalia; order Artiodactyla; family Delphinidae; genus Delphinus; species Delphinus delphis. The sequence goes on from NC_082700.1 coordinate 27,962,036, forward strand.
GGACATTTTTTCTGCTGGTCTTCAGGTTGTTCTCATTGATAGTTGCTCTGTAAATAGTTGCAATTTTGGTATGCCTGTGGAAGGAGGTAAGGTCAGAGTCTTCCTACTCCACCATCTTGCTAACTTCTCTCAGTATGGTTATTAAATTAAATTCGATACTGTATTTCATATTTACCAAATAATTTTCTGAAATTATATATTTTTCTTAAGACACCACTCTGTTTTCATAAATTTGAAGATTACATAATTTAGTTTATTTTAAAAACTACTGGTAATTAAGAATTAACTTTATTACCTTTTTAATGTTTCTATCTAAAGACCTCTTTAGAGCTTTAACACAGTTATCTTCATCTCCATTCTAAGACAATGTTTAGATGCCTAGCTGTCCTGCAGTGCAAAGCAAATTGGTTTTAAGTTAATAAATCTGAGTGTAACTTCAAATTTACCAATTAATAATGGGGAAGATTATTTCAGTTTGTGTCTCCCAAACTTGTTTTTTAATCTTTACATAGTTATTGAAAATTAGACATAATAAATATTTTTTCCAAATATGAGTAGATTGCTACAAATGTGCCTTACCTTAAGTGAAAATGACCACAACACAATGATTTTGACCAGATCTAAATGCACTTTTGAAAGCAAGTGTATTTCACTTTTTCAAATTTCCTAAATAAAAACCAGTGTTTGTGATAAAACATCAGAATAAAGGCAAAATGATTTGGAATTGGAGCAATAGAAATGTTTTGTGCTTTTATCTTTCTTGTCTTTTTTTTTAACATCTTCATTGGAGTATAATTCCTTTACAATGGTGTGTTAATTTCTGCTGTATAACAAAGTGAATCAACTATACATATACATACATCCCTATATCTCCTCCCTCTTGCGTCTCCCTCCCACCCTCCCTATCCCACCCCTCTAGGTGGTCACAAAGCACCGAGCTGATCTCCCTGTGCTATGCGGCTGCTTCCCACTAGCTATCTATTTTACATTTGGTAGTATATATAAATCCATGCCACTCTCTCATTTCATCCCAGCTTGTCCTTCCCCCTCCCTGTGTCCTCAAGTCTTTCCTGTCTTCTTGCTTTAAGAATATAGGAATCAGAAATTAAATCACAATACCTCCTTGTGCTAAAGATAAGCTTATTCCAGATTCCATACACACTCCTTATGTTGAAGTCCTTATTTGACAGATGTCTGGTGTCTTTATATAAAAATGACATGTTTCAGAGAATTAATGAATGTTCTGCAAAACCATTGGAGGCCAGTAGGTCCCTATTTGCTTTACATGGTCTACTACGGACTGGTTATGAGTCCTGAGATGTACCTTTAAACATTCTGAGCCCATTTTCATGCCTGTACAATAGGAATAAAACTCCCTAACCAGAGGAGCTACTGTGAAAATACAAGGCTAGTGGTATATTTTTATAAGACATATTTTTTAAGTTTTTACATTTACTATAAATATATCTTGACTCTATTCCTTTCTCAGAACCAGTTTTAATTTGTGAGTGGAATTTCTGACTGTGTGGCCTGGATTGTTAGTTCTTATAAGGGTACTTGCAGTAACTCCCACATGTTTCACAAACTGCAGTGTAGTCAGTGACAAAAAGGTCTCTGGGACGCTGCTCAATTAGCCTCACAACACCCCTGACCTCTGATTGTCAAGATACCATGTTCCACAATAAAATTTCTAAGATCATTCAGTTTTAAGCTTTTTCTTCATATGGGGAGAATAGGGTAATACCTGGTATTGTTGTCCATTCTTTATGCGTAGATAATGGGAAGAGATGATCCCAAGACCACATACTTAAATTCTCCCAAGTATTGCTTTCTGAAGCCTCCTGTGTGCCTTGGACATAAGTCAATACATATTTCTTTTCTTTTTAAGTATATACACACTTCCTTGTAATATATAAGTCAATTGATACTTCCTTTCCCATAGAAATTCCTTACTATTTCCTCATGTTTACCCTGTTTAGGTTCCAAATTGGAAGATTCTAAACTCTAACTTTATTAAACTTTGAGTGTTCTCACATTTCTGTTGGCTACTGTTTCCTAATAAGGAATGAAAAAATGTGTGCTTTGCTTTTCCTTTGGCAAAAAGGTCATCTCTACTTATACATGTCAGCAAGAGCTAGCCAACTGGGTCCCATTGCCTGGATATGGTTGCTGGACGCAGATCTTTAGAGCCAGGATGCAATATCACAGAGCAGAGAAGTCCAGAGCTTTGAGATTGAGGACAAGCCTGAATGACCCTGGATCTTAAAAGCATGTAGGTTCTATCACTTGTTCCACTGAGTTTGTCTCTTAATGGCTGTTTATGGTTAAATAATAGCAAAAAAAATATGTTTGAGGCTTTCCTACAACTTGATTATCTGTCTTCTGAGATAAGGTATTCAAGGGTGAGACTGACTGTGAAACATATTGTAGAAATTAACTCCGTTAAGAAAGAAATTCATCTCAACTGATCTGGGCTGAGTTTCTATGTTTGTCTTATTTGTTTTAAGCTCCAAATGTTGTGTCTGTCATGTAAAAGGGAAGGTGGAGGGAGAACTGACCTAGATTCAGGATTAAAGCAGAAGTGAGCGTCTGAACAGAGCTGGTATTCTGTGGTTTAACGTTTCCTTCTTCATTTAAACTTTGCTTTCTGTAACACTAAAGACGTTGTTTTCTCTCCCGTTGCGGAGCACAGGCCCCGGACGCACAGGCTCAGCGGCCATGGTTCACTGGCCCAGTCGCTCCGCGGCATGTGGGATCCTCGCGGACCAGGCTACGAACCCACATCCCCTGCATTGGCAGGCAGACTCTCAACCACTGCGCCACCAGGGAAGCCCTAAATACGGTCTTTATCTAAGGCCCTTGATCGTTCATTAGGATGCATACCAAATGCAAAAAAAAAATTTGTCTTTTTAAAAATATTAAATTTGGTTTAAAACAATCCTTATTTTATTAAAATATATGAATAAATAGGGGCAGTTTAACAAAACAATTTAAACCAAGAAGGTAATTTTTAAGTGATTATAATACTGCAGTCTTTAAAATATTCATAAAATAGTGTTTTAAAATGGATTTAATTGGGCTTCCCTGGTGGTGCAGTGGTTGAGAGTCAGCCTGCCAATGCAGAGGACATGGGTTCCTGCTGCAGAGCGGCTGGGCCCGTGAGCTATGGCCACTGAGCCTGCGCGTCCAGAGCCTGTGCTCCACAATGGGAGAGGCCACAACAGTGAGAGGCCCACGTACCGCAAAAAAAAAAAAAAAAAAAAAAAAAAAATGGATTTCATTATTTTAAAATATTTGATTAAATTTATATCTGGCTTGTATAAATATCAGCTTGAGAATATGCAGGTATATTTGACTTCTTATAATGGGTAGATAGTGCATATAATCTTAAGACAGAATGGAAATAATTTATTTTGTTTTTCTTGTTACAATTATGAGTAATAAAGAAAACTTTTATTATTATGGAATTAAACCCCTTTGTCTTTGGACAAGACACCAAACCTTTTAGATGTTAGGGTGCCATGAAACAGGTGAGTGCTCCAGAGCACTAAATAATGCAAGACAAATTGCACAAATCATTTTCTTTTTTATTTTTTAATTTTAAATAATTCCAATGAAAGTTCTTTAAAAAAATCTTCCAGTGGAATACACCATACATATTTTGTGTTGTTAAAAATGTGTATCTGCATATGAAATTCTTATAAGTAAAATTTCTGTAAATAAAATCCCTATGAGTGAAACACTTTGTATATATGATTAGTTTTATCTTTGTCTATTTTGATCCTTGATTGCTAATGACCATTCATCCTTTATCCACTGGACAAGTAGTTAATATTACATAAAACAATTAAGTGTAATCATGTATGCCTCTATTTATATGCACTCAGTGGTAAATCATTTGGTGATGTGTGAAGATAAGAATATCTTTTAAATTCTGTAGAAGTAATCACTTAAACTAGTTTGCAATTTCATCTTTTCATGTATATTGAGCTACATTTACATAGCTATAAATATAGATACACATCTTTTAGAAAGACACATCTGTATATTAAGCAAAGTCATTATGATCATAGGAATATTTCTTTGTGTGTATGTGTGTGTGCATGTGTGTGATTTCAGTAAGTCAAAATCTACCATAGGGTGATCAACTCCATTTTCTGAAATTATATAGATATAACTAAATTTTAGCCATCATTATTATAATCAGATGATATAATCTCCATAATTGTATTTAGTGTGGACCTGCACCTGTTTTCTACTCCAATGATTTTCCTCATCCGTGAGTTGACTGTTATCAGAATTTCCCTACCATGCAAAACATTTATTAAATGTCTGCTTATTTCAGCATTCCTTTCAAGGTGTGATGATGGATAAGGAGGAATTTAAGTCATGTTCCCTGTTTTCAAGGAGCTTTAGATATAATAGGTCATGTTTAACTATTATAATATAATCTGCAGAGTACTCTGGAGGCAGCCACTACAATTTATCAATAAAATATTTACAGAGACAGAAAAATCATAAAATATTGTTCCATTCTCTTCAATCTATATCCATTGTATATAAAAGGAATTTCAGTTGGACTCAATGAAATCTACATATGTTTTTAATTCATGGTCTTCTAGGCTTAGCCTCATAATGTCAAAGAGAAATTGCATTGGATGGAGTTAAATAACATGGAAAACTTTATTCAAGACCATTGCAAAAGGGAAAATATACTGAACTCCCTTCAAAGGCAGGAAAGTTTAAAAGCACTGGGGAGAAAAGGGAACACTCCTGCACTGTTGGTGGGAATGAAAATTGATACAGCCCACTATAGAGAACAGTATGATGGTTTCTTAAAAAACTAAAAATAGAATTACTATATGACCCGCAATCACACTACTGGGCATATACCCTGAGAAAACCATAATTCTAAAAGATACATGTAACAAAATGTTCATTGCAGCACTATTTACAATTGCCAGGACATGGAAGTAACCTAAATGTCCATTGACAGATGAATGGATAAATGTTGTACAATAGAAACCAACACAACATTGTAAAGCAATTATACTCCAATAAAGATATTTAAAAAATAAAAAATAAATAAATAAATGAAATAAAAGCACCGGGGTGAACTAATAGAAAGTATGAAGGACTTTAAGCGGGAGGCCGGTCCATTTGTTAAGGTGATCTGTGTTTACCATTTGGCACTTATTGAAGTAAGGCTCCTATCCTTCCACAGAGAAAGGGAGATAGACACCTTATCTTTCTTGATGATTATATTTCAAAGGAGTGGCTCCCAGGTTTTCATGAAAGACTATCTTGGGTTGTAGAAAACTTTCATCTCAATGGAGCAGAGAAAGAATTTACAATTGCAAGGTCTCTAAGGTTGATGCTCTAAGAAGAGTAGAGAGTGGCCTAAGTCAGGAAGAAAACTGTCTATACTTTAATCTAGCTGAGTGAATGATTAGGCTGTCTTGGGTAATGACGTACAGAAGGAGTCTATCAATCTGTCTATCTATCTATGCATCTCCCTATCTATCTATCTGTCTAACGATCTATCATCTATCTATATCTATCTATCTACTTCCCTGCCTACCTATAGGAGTCAAAGGATACAACTTTAAAAAATCAAGCAAAGAATTTATAAAAAGTATATAGACTATAATGGACATTCAAAATAATCTTCATGTAGTATCTTTAATTCATTCAGAAAACCAATCTTTTCTCCAAAGATTACAGAAAATTGGAAGCAAAACAAACTACTCAAAAGTCTGATTATTTTCCCACCCTTATGGCTCAGAACCCCAGAACTGATTGCTAGATATAAGAAACTGTCAACTGCTTCAAGAATAAACTTCAGCTTATTAGCATGGTACATATGTTCTTGGGAAATAGTACCACTCCTCCCACAGTAGGACAATGCAGTCTGCAATTCCTTGCAACTTTGTGGATACCCCATGCCTTAGAATGTGTTGGTCCATTTTTTTTTTACCTCTTTTTGGCATATATGGTAAAAGTTTACCCCTATTTCATAACCTTACTTTAATATCAATTATTTCTCAAAAATATTGCCGAGATATACTGCTATCTATACAGACTATCATTATTTTTTCTGTGTTAACACTGTACCCTTTGTACATAATTCTCTTATTACACTGATTATGTTATGCATTTAGAGAGCTTCCTCTTTGAGGGTAACGGTGATCTATTACTTATCTTCCAATCCACAGCAATGAGTAGAGTTGCAAACATATAACATTTAATAAATACTTGTGGAATGGATGAATGAACATATAAATCATTAATGGTTAATATGAAGAACAAATGGAATAAAATATATGAAAATATTTGAAAATTAAATTTATACCTTCATGTGGTAATGAATTTACAAAAACATAAGCAGTGGTACAATTTCAGCCACTATTGTGATTTGTCTGTATATATTTCCTTATAGATTGGATCTGGAAACATAATTATAGAAAGCAAGTAGTACAGGGCTCTTTCTGATGAATGAGGGAATGAAAGTCAAAATAGGAATCTCTCTAGAGAAACATTACTTTGAACAAAGCACCAGGAATAGAAATCCTGGGAGATTTCTATTTGGGAAGAAAACTGTTAGGACATTACTCAGTGTAACATTTTATAAATAAATCTGGTCAATTCCACAAAATATATAATTCATATATACCAAGGCAGTGTCATTGCAATGCAGAGGAGAAAGAAATCAAGACCTGAGACTGTCCTGCAATGACTATGAAGTTATCAAGTAGAGTACTTCCTACCACCGCAGAGGACACTGAGATAAAATCTTGTCATTACTGAAGGAATGAACCAGACATGCATATTTTTGGGCTCTACCAACACTGGCATCAGCCCCCAAACTCAGTATGAAGGATGATATGACTCATCCTTGCTTTCTTACTGCTTTCTGACAATGTTATCCTTATCACACATGCCAACACTAGCAGAACATGAAGAAAATTAATGTCAACCCCAAAAGTCTGTATCATGTTTACTAGATTTCATTTCAAAGTCACAGCTACAGCCTGCAAAATGCCCATGCAGCACCTTCTAAAAGACTTTTAAGGTTAATTTCATCATGCCTAACATTATTTGCTGCTGTTTGTTGTTTTCCAGTTAGCATGAAAGTTGCTTTTTTAATCCATCATGTACTCGATTGTGACATACTTGCTCATTTCAACTTTTCTCCTTTTACTCTACATTTCATGACTTCTTTCCTTCTCCAACCTTCCACTAATCTCTTGAAATGCCCATTCTGTGATCAATCAGCACTATATCCACAACCCCATTCTCTGAACACTTCCTTTACCTTGTTGCTTTAAATAAACTCTGACCAGGGAGTTTCCTGGTTGTCTAGTTGTTAGGATTCTGTGCTTTCACTGCCATGGTCTGGGTTCATCCCTGGTTGGGGAACTGAGATTCCTCAAGCTGCAAGGCATGGCCAAAAAAAAAAAAAAAAAAAAGCAAAAGACTTACCATTTCCAAATGACACTGCTTCTTCCATAATAATCACCAAGTGAAAATATTAACTTATTCACATCCTTCATAATTCAGAGCAAGAGTAAAGATGGTGTCTTTTACACTCACTACTGCTTCCATATCACTTCTCCTCTACCCAGAATATAAAGAAAAAAGTATTTTTTAGCACCTTATCATCAATACTGGATTATCAACTTCCCATCCTATAAATCATTGATGACTTGGGTATGGATGACACATTAGATCCTGACAATATTGCTGTTGTATGTGATGTTCATTGATAATCCTTGAATACCCTGGCCTGTGGATTTGGCAACTAGGATTTTTCACATCATATTTTCCAGTGACTTTCTCCTCACCATCCTCACTAACTGATTACAGTAATGATAATTTATATTTTTCTTAAAAAATAGAGTCACCAATCTATAATTTAAACACCACATTATGCAGTACAACTCTTTTTCTGCATTCCCATTGGCTTACTCAAGTACTCCAAATCAGTTTTTCTTCTTCCCTATTACACTGGAAAACATTGACTTCTCCCATCTAATCTTTCTATAGTGTTTATTCCCAACCCCATTTAGCAAACATTGCATGATTTATGTTGTCAATTGCTCCTGTGGATGATTTCATTTTATTGTATCTCTGATGTCACATCACATGCAACTGCCAAAATTCTGACCCTATAAAAAACAGCGAAGGGTGTAAGAATCTTGATTATGAGGAAGTTAGACTACATGTATTTCTACCTTAGACTAATTATAATTTGGAGAACTATGAATAGTTCTGAAGACCTTTGTAAGCCTCAGTTTGCTCAGCCACCAAATGAGAATAATAACAGTAGATACTTCGTAGAACTACTATAAAAAGAAATAATTCAGTAAAAGGTTTTATCAAGTGCCTACAAAGTATTTCATAGTTTCCACTATCATCATCATTGCAGTTATTGTTTTTATTTTTGTCCACTTACTCTGTCATTTCATATGATAGAATAGAGTCAGAGTTTAAATATATGATCATTTTAAATTTATGGTCATCAACTTAACTGTTTTTTCAGTGATGAATCACAATGTTACTATATTTCTTTTTTTATCCTTGCCCTCTCAAGGAAACTAATTTTCCAATTCTCTCTACTGTCCTCCAAGCCCTTATTACTTCTAACTCTGCCCATTTTCATCCTCATAACCTTACATTTTATTTAAAAAATACAAATATAAACTAATATGTGAGAACATCCTTTTCTCTCACCCTGAAATCTCCAAACCTATAAGAATAAACATGGATCTAATGGTATCACTAGATTTGGTCAAAAATCTTTCCTACTAGGCTATTAGCTGCGAGATGTCAGTGAATGTTTCTGTTCTGCTCTTTACTCCATCCTGACAAAGTAGCATAGTATTTAACAAATAGGATTATGACATTTTAAATCAATAAGTAGGAATTTTACTTATCTTATTTTATGAATTATCACAATCTTAGGAAACAGCAAAATTTTATATAGCTCTTGTGGACTGAATTATGTCCCTCTAAAATGTGTATGTTGAAGCTCTAATTCCCAATTTGACTATATATAGAGATAGGGCCTATAAAGGGATAATCAAGGTTAAATGAAGTCATAAGGGTGGGTTCATAATCTGTTAGCAATGGTGTCCTTAATAAGAAGAGAAAGAGGCACCAAAGAGCTCTCTCTACTTACATGTGTACAGAAAAAAAGGTGATATGAGGACATACCAATAAGGTGGCCATCTACAAACCAGGAAAAGACATTTCATCAGACACCAACACTGCTGGCACACTGATCTTAGTTTTCCAGCATCCAGAACTATTTTTTAAACTATCCAGCTTGTGGTATTTGATTTTGGCAGACCTAGCAGACTAATACAGTAGCTTTTTAACAAAAAAAATAAAAAACTATTCTAACTTCCTTTGGAAATTTAAAGTTTATTTAAACATTTACAGTTTTCATCACTTTATTTGATGTTTGATGGCAACTAAAAGTATTATTGAAAACCATGGGAAATTTGTGTCACATTATATTTGTTCTGAATTAGTTTCCTGGTAAAGACATTATATGGAGAATGTGTAGATTGTATGGTGTCCAAATGATACTCAGTTTTAAAAACAATGGATTCCTGATTTGTATGGGAAAGAAAGAACATGGACACAGAAAAGTAACTCTTTTTCCCTTATCATTACATAAGAAAATCTGTATGAGTGTTGAGTTAGGAAATAAGATTTTTTTTTTAAATGATTCCAGTATGTATGTGTTTAAAGAAGGCTGACAACTAAAAAAGTAAACCAGAACCTCCCCAAACAACCAAAACTTAAAGAGACCATTTGAGGATTAGAATGCTCCAGGGACATTTGTGAATCTGCCTACTGGCAAGCTGATACATTATTACTGCATTACCATTACAAGTAGTGGAAGGAAAAGAAGACGATCAGCTGAATGGCTAATGGCAAATGCTCATTAACGATTTCCTAGACTGTTTATATTTGTGGAAATATATGCCTTCTTAGATAAAGTACACCCTGCCATCCTCTCCCCACTGTGAAAAACTCATTTCTACTAACTTTGTCCTCTGTTATCTGTTCATGTGTACTACAAGTATAGTGCTCCCAAAATTTTACATTGTCTATACTTTAGCAGTGTTCAATTCCTCTGTTCCATGCTTACTTTAAATTCTTTCAATATTAACCAAAGATTCTTTTAAAAAATATAAACCAAACTTGCTAGCAAACAGTATGATCTTTTTTATATGTTAAGTCAGGGATTTGCAACCTCAGAGTCCCTGAAATTTGGGGCAGGATTATTCTTTATTGTGCACGATGTTCCTGTGCTTTGTAGGATGCTTAGCAGCATCCCTGGCCTCTACCCACTAATTTCCAGTAAAACATTTCCCCACATTTTGTTGAAAACTAAAAATGTCTCCAGGCATTTCCTGATACCTGCTAGAAGACCGACTTATTCTTGTGTGAGCACGACTGTATTTACTCCTTACTTGCTTTTAATATAAATTAATAATGAGTAAACTTCACTTACACAAGAAGTGTCTATTCAACTTCAGGTACTGTTCATTTTATTATCAAAATATAACTAGGTAAAATAGTCAAGTTTTTTTCTTTACGGGGACATGGTAAAATAACACAAGTTAATGACAGACTGGTGAGATCCAAGCACATAAACTTTAATTTTCTCCAAAGGTCAGCTTCCATTCTTGATGAATGCTAGTCTTTATTTTAAACACTGTGTTTTATGATGCTAGTTCACATCATTTGAAGTTATATCCCATGTGTAGTAGGCTATATCCAAATGTCAAGATTAAATTTTCCAATTTGTTGCATATTTAGGTATTTCTGTTTCATATGTAGCAATAGCAAATAGACAGGTAAAAAAACACATTGGTTTATTGTCAAACCTATCTGATCATTTGGACAGCAGAAATCACTGGTCCAGGACATGATTGATATATTATTTTTCAGCTGCATCAGACCAACGCTTCAGGGATTCAATTGATTGAGGGGGGAGCTGTAAAGAAAGCTGAATGAATCAGAGAACACTTTATTCAGTCTCAGAATGAAGAAACCTTAAAATTGAAAGAGATCTTAGTAATTATTCAACCCAAATTTGGCAGTTGTTTTTCCTCACATATATTTACTCAGGAATAACTTGAGTATACCCAGACATGCTTAAAGAATCCAAAGTCTTAGTGAAACCAATTTCACAAAATTAGAAATATTACTATGTTTTCCATAGGTTGCAAATTCAGGAAACTTCCTTTCTTTTTTCTTGTAGTATAGTTGATTTACAAAGTTATGTTAGTTTCAAGTGTACAGTAAAGTGATTCAGTTATACATACATATATATATATATATATTTGTGTATGTATTCTTTTTCAGATTATTTTCCATTATACATTATTACAAGGTACTGTATATAGTTTCCAGTTCTATACAGTAGGTCCTTGTTGTTTATCTATTTTGTATATGGTAGTGTGTATATGTTAATACCAAACTCCCAGTTTATCATTCCCCCCCTTCCCCTTTGGTAACTATATGTTTGTTTTCTGTGTCTATAAGTCTATTTATGTTTTGTAAATCAGTTCATTTATATCAGTTTTTTAGATTCCGTATATAAGTGATATCATATGATATTTGTCTTTCTCTGTCTGACTTATTTCACTTAGTATGATATAATCTCTAAGTCCATCTATGTTGTGGCAAATGGCACTATTTAATTATTTTTTATGGCTAATATTCCATTGTTTGTATATATGCCACATCTTCTTTATCCATTCATCTGTCCATGGACATTTAGGTTACTCCCATGTCTTGGCTATTGTAACTAATGCTGCAATGAATATTGGGATGATGTATCCTTTGGAACCATGGCTTTCTCCAGATATATGCCTAGGAGTAAGATTGCTGGATCATATGGTTACTCTGTTTTTAGTTTTTTAAAGGAAACTTCTTAATCACATTTAACACTAAAGCATTATCAATCATTCTAAATATTTTTGCTTGAAGACAGCAATGTTTAAGAAGTGACTTAGCAATGTTTAAGAAGTGACTTATTATCTTTCCATTGTAAAAATGTACCAGAATATTTTAAATAAAATATTTGAAAAGACTAGTATATAATCCATGGATTTGTTTTACCCTGAACATTCTCTGCAAAACAAACCTAAACAGGACAAATAAATATCTCCTCTTGAAGCATTTTTTTTTAACATCTTTATTGGAGTATAAGTGCTTTACAATGGTGTGTTAGTTTCTGCTTTATAACAAAGTGAATCAGTTATACATATACATATGTTCCCATATCTCTTCCCTCTTGCATCTCCCTCCCTCCCACCCTCCCTATCCCAACCCTCTAGGTGGTCACAAAGCACCGAACTATCTCCCTGTGCCATGTGGTTGCTTCCCACTAGCTAGCTATTTTACATTTGGTAGTGTATATATGTCTATGCCACTCTCTCACTTTGTCACAGCTTACCCTTCCTCCTCCCCATATCCTCAAGTCCATTCTCTAGTAGGTCTGTGTATTTATTCCCATCTTACCCCTAAGTTCTTCATGACATTTTTTTTTCCTTAGATTCCATATATATGTGTTAGCATACGGTATTTGTTTTTCTCTTTCTGACTTACTTCACTCTGTATGACAGACTCTAGGTCCATCCACCTCACTACAAATAACTCAATTTCATTTCTTTTTATGGCTGAGTAATATTCCATTGTATATATGTGCCACATCTTCTTTGTCCACTCATCTGATGATGGACACTTACGTTGCTTCCATCTCCTGGCTATTGTAAATAGAGCTGCAATTTTTAAGTCTGCCTGTAGTATTGTCAAGTTAAAAGAAAAAGTTTATAAATATATCCTGAGAATGTTCAAGCATTTTTATATCTTGTAAAAGAAGTACACATTTGAAGTTAAAGTCTTGTCATTGAAAGCATCTACTAATCAACTACTGATATTTTTTACAGTTTATTTTAAATACACTTACTTTCAAAAAAATCATTCAAAATATTTCAGTAAAGATTTCCTACTTGTAGATATGTTTAATGAATAAAATGAGGTTTAAACATTATTAATATCTGTGGATATCATGGTGAAATTACCATGATTTGCTCCCAAAACAAAGAATGACTTTGGAGAAGTGTGCCCATGAATGTCTATGTAAGACCTCAAATGCTAAAAAATATTTTTAGAAAAATCAGGACAAAATTGTTTCATACTTTTTTTAATCCTTTATGACTTTCACCTCTTATTTTCTTGCTTTACTGCAATTTCTAGGATCTCTGTCATCATATATTCTTTCAATAGAAGTGTTAATAGTGACCTTCCTTGGTCTCAGAGAGAAAGTTAACAATACCTCATTGTTACATATGTTTTTCCATGTACTTTCCCTTTTATGGCTAAGTTTTTTCTCCCAGCGGTAATAGGAGCTGGCTTATTTGTGAAGTTTTTCTGTCTTGTTGATCACATGAGTTTCCATTTTTCTGTTAATGTTACAAATTATAACGTATTTTAAAAGAATATATTTCTCTTTTACTTATGAAATAAGCTTTTCTTTATCATCATATTTTATTCTTGTTATATACTATTGAATTTGATTTGTTAATATTTTGTTAAAAGTTTTTGCATCCATGTTTATAAGAGCTACTGATCAGATGTTTTCTTCCTGAGTTTTGTAAAGGGCTTGTCACCTTTTGGTATGAAGGTTGTGTTGGCTACATAAAATTAGTTTTTCTTAGCTAAAATTTGGAAAACACTTACAAAAGTAATTCTTAGTTCTTTCTTAAAAATGTAGAAAAATCTATGGGAAATCATCAGGACTTTAGATTTTCTTTTTAATTTTTTAAATAATGGATTCATTTTTATAGGATATATAACAATTTAGACTTTCTATTCTTTTTGAGTGAGTTTTAAGGTTTTTGAGTAATTTGTCTATATGGACAAGTTTATTGGCAAAACACTATAAGTAATTTTATTATTTTCATGTCTAGGATCTCTGGTGATGATCATTTGGGTTCTTTCTTTTTTTGATCATATTTTAAAAGAGTTTATCAATTTGATTAATATGTCAACATTGTCATTTTTCTTAATTGCATTTTACTTTTCAATTTAATTGATTTCTTCTTTCACCATTATTGTTTATTTTCTTTATGTTCTTTTGTTTGGTTGATGTTCTTTTTAGAGTTTTTTTGAGATGGAAGCTTAAAGAGTGTACATTTATTCAAAATCATAATAATTAAAGACAGTATTGTGTTGATTACTCCAATTTTCCAGTCCACTAAGGGATAGGTAATTCATGCAAAATGCACATGTTACTTCACAGAAGTTCTACAAACTACAATTAGCCTAGCTGCTACAAGAAGTAATATAAAAATATTACATTTTTTTACATATCATTTAAGCAAACATGAAATGAAAGCTTTTTCTCATTCCATATGAAATATATTAAGAGATCACTGCAGATATAACTTATCCAAGTGTCCCATGGATTGTATACTACAGATCCAAAGTATAAAAAAGGTGCCATGCTGAAGAACCTGTATGAAAAAATATCAGACATCTGGATTTGAGTTTGATAAATCAAGGCCTACATTACAAAAGTGTGAGTCATGGCTCAATTTAGAAAAAAAGAATGCAACATGTAAAAAAGGAACTATAGCTCTGTAGAGAATTATTTATTGACTGGTTGATGAGATAGTGTGAAAATTACAAGAAAGCTCTGAGTGACAATAACTAAGTATCTTTAAATAGAAAGAAACCATCATACAAGTGGAAACTTCCATTTCCTTGAAGTTTGAACACTTTCCTATTTGAAGGAAAAAAAAGGAAGAACGAGATGTCCAAGAGTACAGCTCTCTTAAAGCAAGGTTAACCTCTTAATTCTTACCTGTAGTTCTTTTCAAAAGATATATATACATATATATCTTATACGTATTATACACAACACATATGTACTTTTTAAAAGTTACATAACACAACATAGCACACACTTTAAGTAGAATAGAGATTGGGAGTAATTTCTCTGAATATTACTATAGGAAAAATTATAATTCTCATATGATGAGAGTTAATGTAATATATTGTGAACTATAAAACTGATTAAAGCACAATGAGAAATTTACATAGGTTAGAACTAGTGTAAATTACTTGTGATCTACTTTTAAAATATGTTGTATAATACTATATGAGATATACTGAAAGACTCACATTTATTTAGAGTAAACCATATCATGAGAGTAATATTTGAGGAAGTGTTTGATTAGGAGCAACATCATGCCTTTGAAAGAAATTTGCAGATTTTTAAAGGAAGTCAAAGCAACCAGCTGCTAGTCCTGTATTATTCAGTAATATTTTCATTTGCTCACTGGTTCTGACAAAGCAAACATTTTCCCCTTACCTTAGTGTTTTGCCTTATTTCAATGGGTACAACCATTAAAATACAGATAAGAATCTACATTGTTTATCAATTCATTAATATTAGTTTGAAATAATATATTTATTGTTCATACCACATACAGTCTTCAGCTTGTTTCCGTAGAACAATATCCATATTGCTGCCTTACATGGTTATTGAGTTACAATGTGTCACTCTGCCATGGCAACTCTCTTGGTTATACATTACAATAACAAGCCATAGGAACATGTTTTCCAAAGTTCCAGTTATAAAATAAATAAGACACAACATGGTGACTATAGCTAAGAATACTGCATTGCATATTTGAAAATGGATAAGAGAGTAGATTTTAAAGATGTTTATCATGGGCTTCCCTGGTGGTGCAGTGGTTGAGAGTCTGCCTACTGATGCAGGGGACACGGGTTCGTGCCCCAGTCTGGGAAGATCCCACATGCCGCGGAGCAGCTGGACCCGTGAGCCATGGCCACTGAGCCTGTGCGTCCGGATCCTGTGCTCTGCAACGGGAGAAGCCACAACAGTGAGAGGCTTGCGTATTGCAAAAAAAAAAAAAAAAAAAAAAATGGTTATCACATGAAGAAGATTTTTTTTTTTATGTATGGTGACGATGTTAATTAGATTATACACCTGAAACAACACCACCTGACCCAGATAACACAGTGTCAGAAATCATAGAAAGAATGAATGTTAGAGTTGGATAGGCGCTAGAAATCATTTATTCAAACTCATTATTTTCTATGAGGAATGTTTTCTTTGTGCAGTAACTGACAAAGATAAAGTTCCAAAGTCTGTGATATGCCTGAAGGTTTATTGTATGTGATGGAAAAACAGATAACTTCCCACCAACCTGCCCCCCCCCCCAATCCCAGTGGGAATAAAATAGGGTTCCTAAGGTTGTAAAAAAAAAATGTGTTTTAGAGTCCAAGGCCAAGTTTGTCTTTTACTAGCTTTTTGATCTTGGGCAAGTTCCTAACACTCTGGGAAAGTTATTTACCGTCTCTATCTTTTGGTTTACTTATCTGTAAAGATGAAACTAATTATGGAATCTGTTTTATAGGGCTGTTATAAGGATCAAACTACAGAGTGCAAGACAATTATTTTAAGAACTCAACAAACTGTTAAATTTTCTTTATGGTCTACCTTAAAAGACTGTATATTAAAAAAAAGTCTATATCATGTAACGCATAATAATTACAGATTATTTAATAGAATTTAGTGATTAAAACCGGAAGTTATTGAATAAATCTGTCTGACTTGAAATCCTGTTTCTTTCAGTTTCTAGCTGGTTTCCTTGGTGAAATTACATAACTTCTCATGTTATTGTGATGACTACATTACTTGATTATGTATAAAAACCTTTACAATGCCTTGAATACATATATCAGTACACAACAAATATTAATATTTATTAATAGTATTATAATATCAGAATATTGATATTGATAATAATTATAATAGATTCAGCTTGGATACTAATTCACTGCTTAAACTTGGGAAGACATTTTTCTGGATTTTAATTCTCCATCCTTGTGCTAAATGAGAGATGGGGGAAAAAAATTCCTGGTACATTAATGCTCAAAAATTCTATGGTATACTGTATCAGCTTTATTGCACAACAATGTCTATTAAGGCAACTTGACAGTGAAGCCATGGCCCATTAACATATCTCAACAAATTATGACTTATGCTATATCAAATATCTTACTAAAACAAGTTAAAATAGAATCTCGTGAACATTTATGTATAAAAATAAATCAAAGGAAAGGATTTCCTCATCATAAAGTCAGTCTTACTCATTTGACTTCACATATGCTTCCTTGAGTGAGAGATAGAAATATAGTTAAAAACAGTAAGATTAAAGCAGAATCTATCCCCATTATTAACACAAGCCCAAGGAAAAAAGTATATTTCTTAGTGACTAAAATAGAAAAAAAAAATACATAAGTTGCTCCTGTAGACTTTTATCCTATCCAAATGCATGGAAATGTCCATGTGACTGTTCAGGGTACCGGAGGACTGTTATTTGACTTTCAGCAATCTGGTGCACGCTAATTGGAAGCCAAAACTTGAGGCAGCATCTGGGAAAGTCAGGACACTGCATATGCAGTCCACCCACAATGAAGGAGAAACCAAAAGTTAAGTGTTTTTGCTCACCCATTCCATGCTGAGCCAAAGGGTATAGTTGCTAGGAGTATTTTGCATCCAAATAGAACCACCTCTTTGTTTTTGTGTGGTCGGGGTGGGGTGGGGGGGCGACGATGGCAGGATTCATGAAAGCTGAACTCCGGCAGTTCCCAGAGCTAGATGACTCAGGAGCCAGTCCTACAAGTGGTAACCATAACAGTTGGGGTGCCAGATGTGTGGACACACTTTCCAGGGAGAAGCTAGAGACATGGTTTTGCTTTTGGTGCCACCTGGGGGGAGACAGCAGGGATCCAGCTCACCAGCTCTATAAGGCTACTGGGAGGATCCTAGTCAGCTCCCATATGCAGGCTGATTAGAGGTCAGAACCTTATGTAGCAGCTAAGAAAGCATGTAGTCAAATCTCTTCCAGGGAGAAACTGGGAGATTGGTGTTTTTGCCTGTTGCCCTTGCACTGAGCCCAGGCGTATAGCCTTGAAGTGTGCTCTCATGCCCATTTAAACTTGCTTCTTTTTTTGCTATAGCAGTGCTGTAAGTCTCCTGAATGCAAACTCTGTTAGCTGTCAGTGCTAGGTGATTTGGGAGGCCTATCCTTCAGGTAGTTTTCCGTAGCTAGTAAAACATGAGCAGGTCCACCACATCCTGGAGGTGGTCATCTTTCCCTCCCCCGCTTGGACACTGTTAATCAGAGCACATCCAGATATCCTCCTTCTTCTAGTCAAGGACCACCAATAATTTTCCAACCTTATATCAGGACCAAGCAACATAAAACCACCAGCACAACTTGGTGCAGGCACACCAAGACCTAAAAGGTGACTCAAAGTAACCTGGGGTTCATTAGGTCATAATTATAATAAATTAGCATTGCAGTTTTTGCCCCCCGCCCCCACCATGGATGATTACAGGTAAATGCCTGCACAGTAAGGGAAAAGTTATACAACCTAAAACTGTCAATCAACTTGTCAGTCAAATAACCTAGGCTGTGGGGAGGGACTGCAACCACTCCAAAAAACCCAACCCTACCCTCACTGCAGGACTGCTTCTGGTTTCCAGACAGCCCACTCTCTTCCTTTCTTGAGAGTGTACTCTTGCTTTGCTTGATAAAACTCCTGCTGCTTGAAACTGCTCTATGTCTCTCATCTGAATTCTTTCCCTTAAGAGGACAAGAACCAAGGAAATCACCATTCTGTCGGTAACAGTAGCAGCCATAAGGGTGGGGCACTAGATGTGTGGACAAGCTCCTTTAAAGGAGAAGCTAGCAACTTGGTTTTAAATATTATTGTAGTGAGTGGGATGGAGAGGGTGGAGAAATGTCTCCCTAGCTCTTTTGTGCTCTGGAAATAATTCCAGTCAACCCCTAGATGCAGGCTAACTAGAAGCCAGAAAACTTCTAGTCATTCAGAACCTGGGAAAGAATGCCATCAAACTCCATCAAACTCCTTCTGGGGCAGAACTGGGAGACTGGTATTTTTGTCTGTTCCCTTGGCACTGAGCCAGGAGCAGTAGCTATGCTGAGCACTCATACACCAGTTTAAGAAATTCTCTTTTTTGACTATAGCCCGTTGGGACTCGTGAATGTAAGCCCTGTTGGCTATCAGAGCTGGGTGATTTGGGGGTCTGTCCCTTGGGTGGAAGTCTTAAAAGATGGGATGCTAGTTTACCCAAAATCTTTCCTCTTCAGAGAGAAGCTGGAAGTTGAGGATTCCCTTCCAACTGTAAGTGAAACGGAGTCCCACTAAAACTGAATTCCCTTGTCAAGTTTATGATTAATCTCTGTATCTAAAGCTTTATTCCCTTTCTTGTTCTGCCCCTGTTCCCTTCAGGACTGAGGAGTATCAAAGAAAAGGGGGGATTGAAACCAAGCAGGACTTTACAAGACCTTCCCAGGTACAAAAGCCCCTCCATGCCCCCTCTTTCTTATTTGTAGAAAAAAGCAGTTTAGTCTCAGGGCTTCCTAGAGTTCAAAAGAGAAGATTCAAGCAGTTAATGATTATAACAATAGAGTCACAAGACTCCTAGTTTCTACTGAAGGCACATAGATAACAATCTGATGCATATCTTTGAGTTGTTCAGCAGAAACTAAAACCATCCACTATGGAGGATGGTGACTACATCCTGACCACAAGCATGTAGATCCCAGACTGATTAGAACCAGGAGATGAATGATTGAGGTTCCTGAAATATGACCCTGTTACCTCACTACCAACCAATCAGAAGAATGTCCACAAGCTGATCAGGTATCCTATGACCCTCTTCCCTAACAGTGTACTTAAAAACCTTTGCCTAAAAACCACTAGGGAGTTTGTGTCTTTTGCGAATGAGCTTCCTGTTCTCTTTGCTTGGTTCATTGCAAATAAATGCTGTACTTTCCTTCACCTAGTGTCAGTAGATTGGCTTTGATGCACATCAGGAAGCAGACTCAAGTTCAGTTCAGTACATAAGTCTCTGAGATGGGATTGGGGTTTATGGCAAGAGTGTGTCTCAGCCTTTCATCTCCATTTTAATGTATTTTCTCAGTTGCCCAATGAGTAGGAGTCATTCAACTAGTTTCTGGATTTCTCGCAGAGGAAATTTACCCATTGTAGCTGTATATTTGGTACAACTGTAGGAGGAGGAAGATTTGGGGGCCTCCCATTGGGCCATGTTGGTGACATCTATCCTTAACTCTTGTAAGATATTCAGTTTGATGATGATTGTTTTTGCCAGTAGAAATAGAAATGAGATCACCATTCATACATCAATGTGTATTTTACAACTCTTATAAGAATTATTCAAGATCGGTATGAAAATAATTTTTAAACTAGAGAACATGTCTGTAAACAGACATACCTTCTTCCTTGCCTTTCATTTCAAAATGAAGTTAGATGAAAAAAAAAAATCTCATGTCCATAATTTAAATTGTTGTGAAAAAGGATATAATGTACATTTAAATTGGGCAAAAGATAATTGAAAACTTAAAACATCAAAAGACAATTATAAACCTTTATTGAAGTTTAATTATATAAGAGATTCATGTTAGATGTTTTTTATCAACTCATTAAATATGTTTTAATTCTGTACTTACAAATTTAAGGAATAGATTTCCTTTCTAACATAGGGTGCTTGGGGAAATAACAAAGTAATAAGACAGTGTTTGAAGGAAAGTTCATTTAAGAAATTAAATTACCCAATATAATAAATTTCACACTGAGTGACATTTGAGCAATACACCATAATACTTAAGGTGGCATGTAGCTATTGTAAATTAATTTCCACTCTGGTTATTTTGCTAATTTATCTTGTTTAGCAAAATAACAGCAATATACCAGAGAACTGCTAAAAATTTGTCATTGATTGATTGATTGATATTTTAACTAAGTTGCAGTTGTAACACCATCATATACCTGTTGTAAGTATTTTTATTAGATTTTGTATGTGCGAGGGTGTTTCATAATAATTTGGTAAATAAACAGTAGCTTCAAATCTAAAAAGAATTTATCACTATGCCCAGGATATATTCATTTCCATTCATATCTCTTCTTTCTTTTTATCCCAGACAAGTTGCAGGAGAAACTCACAGTTCCTTGTTTCATATATATGATTCTGTGTATCAGCATGCAGTAGTATCTTAAATCAATGCATTTTCTAAATCAATGTAAACCTAGGAAACTAAATAAAGTAATATTAAACCTTGCAAAATGACGGATCTTGGTGAAAATAATAAAATCACAGTTTTACTGTTTATGAACAAATTTTTTACCTCTAACATATCAATTTTACCCCCTGTATATTCAGGTTTGCTTTTCTCTGTCACTTACAATTATTATTTAAATAAATAAACATTTAGAGAAAAGTGTGTGAAATCATGATATTTCACATATAAAGAGAAGTAGGAATAAGATGGTGGCATAAGTTTGAATATTCCATTTTCCTCCTGGATATCATACAGTAAAAGAAAAACTCCTCAAACTACATCTTCAGCAAAACTAGGAGACTTGGATGATTAAAAAATTTAAATTACTTGAGACTAGAGTCAAATTTACTGATAGCAGCAAAACTGATGGATAGTAAGCCACAAAGGTATAAAGGGACAGAGAATGCAGAGGCATCTAGCTGTGTTAGATCCGGAAGTCAATATCAGGCAAATGTTCCTACGAAGAAAAGATACCCCACCCTACACAGTGAACAGCTCTGAACAGAGCTGAGTCTTAAGAGGACATCATGGCTGGTGGAGTTGGAAAATCAAGGTTTGGTGAGGGACTGGAGGTAGGGTGGGGGGGAGAGAATTGAAGTGGCAGACCTTAGAAATGGAGTGGTCATTTTGGAAGTCTTAGGTAGAACCAGCCAATAAATGAATGGGGGAGTTCAGCACTGAATCTAGAGTATTCCTGAAACAAGTATGTTTTGGGAACAGAAGAGGTGTAACTACATAAAGAAGCTATATTTCAGTGAAACAATCCATGTCTGTGGGTACAGAAAAAGAAGCCCTTAAGCTGATTAAACTAACAAACAAGACTTCATTTCACCCTCTGTCATGGGAATCTCCTGCTAACAACTGATATAGCAAAATACAACTCATTTAAATAACAGTAAAACAAATATAAACATAGTATGCATACAAAGATACCACAAAAAAAAAGCAATATAAAAGAATGCAACAAATTCTTGAACATATCCTTGTGATTCTGAAAAAAATGTTATAAAACAGGGAAAACTTATAACCTCATATTTAAACTTGAATTTAAAACCATCAGAAAATGTCAACAATGAAAGACAACTGGAAACAATAAAAATAAAAAAATCAATGATATATCTAGACAATAAGATGTATTGACCAGATATCATGAAGGAAAGACATAGAAGAAAAATATACATCTTTAACTGAAAGGCCACAGGTACCCCAGTGAACATAAGGTGAAAATATACCATAAAACTTTTAATATGACATATTTTTCACTGGTCAAAAGGAAAAAAAAAAGTAAGAGACAAAAATGATTGAAAAAGTAGTAGAAACTATAGAAGACAGGCAAAGGGAAACCAACAGATGGATAAGTATAATTCCTGGAAAGAAAAGCTAAAACAATGGAACAAAACTTTAGAAACATTCCTGGCTTTAAAAAAAAAAAGAGAGAGAAAAACCTCTGAATTCAGATTGTCAAGGATATATAATTTCACGTAATAGTTACCTAAATGTGTCAATAGTTTGATATATCTTTCTAAATTTATTGGCATTTCAGACAATAAATTATTTGGGCAAACTACAACAAAAAACAACTCTCTTATAAAGGAAAGAAAATCAAGTAAGCATTAGAATTCTCCAAGTAATAGTCAGTGAAAAAAAAATTACAAAATTCTCAAAGAGAGAAAGGATGAAAAAAACATTCTCTATCCAACAAATTTCTCCTTCAAATACAAAATTTCCAAAGAATTTAGGACATTGAAGAACTCAGGAAATATTGATTTTAGCCTTACTAATGAAGTTAGGACAATAGTACAAAATCCAGCCAATCAAGAAGTTACAGGAAATATTAGGCAAAATCTAAAAAAAGCAAAAAAAAAAATGTGTAAACATAATATATTTAATCACTGTATTGGTCAAAGATCTCCAGAGAAATGGAAGAATAGGAGATAGATAGATAGATAGATAGATAGATAGATAGATAGATAGATTTATTACAAGAATTGGCTTATCTAATTATGGCAGCCCAGAAGTCATCTGCAAGCTAGAGAACCAAGAAAGCTGCTGGTGAAATTCAGTTCAAGTCCAAAGGCCTGAGAACCAGGACTGCTCATGTCTCATGGCAGGAGAAGATGGATATCTTAGCTCAAGCAAGAGAGTAAATTTATCCTTCCTCCATTTTGTTCTATTCAGAACCTCAGTGGGTTGGGTGATGCCCATCCACATTAGTTAGGGTGATCTTCTTTACTCATTCTGCCAATTCAACTACTAATGTCTTTCCAAAACACTTTCACAGACACACCCAGAAATAATATTTTACCAGCTAATTTAGCTCTGTCAAGTTGAGACATAAATTTAACCATTACAATCACAGAGCTACACAGAAATTATTCAACTGGCAAAAGGAGAATGAGTAAAGAGAAAAATGCAGAAAGTTGGATAAAATCTATATAAATTGTAATGGGTTGATAAGACAGGAAAGTTACCTTAGTGGTGAGAATCAGAATTCTCATTAAATACTATACACAAACACACACACATGTGTCTTGGTGAAAGAATATGTCAAATTAGGAAAAGCAGTTAAGGGATTAACTTTGCAGAGGCTTTAGAAGTAGAAAAAACAAGAAAAAGAGAGAGAAAGGAAAAGAAGAGGGAAGGGAGAGAAAGGAAGGAAGGGAGGGAGGGAGGAAGGGAGGGAGGGAGGGAGGAAGAAAAGAAGGAAGGATAAAGAAATCACTTCAGTCCATGAAACTAATTTCTATATGAAAAGAATATCCAAATATATGGGGTCTACAAATAGTGAAATATGTTAATTTTGCTATGTTGAAATGTATTTTAATTCAAATAATAGATTAATTAAAAGATAACACTAGGGCTTCCCTGGTGGCGCAGTGGTTGAGAGTCCGCCTGCCGATGCAAGGGACGCGGGTTTGTGCCCCGGTCCAAGAAGATCCCACATGCCTCGGAGCGGCTGGGCCCGTGAGCCATGGCCGCTGAGCCTGCGCGTCCGGAGCCTGTGTTCCGTAACGGGAGAGTCCACAACAGTGAGAGGCCCGCGTACCGCAAAAAAAAATATATATATAATAATAAATAAATAAATAAAAAAGATAACATTAACTCAAACTTTGCTATCTTGTCATAAAGCAGACTACTAATCTCTGAGAATTGCAACATATATGTAGGAAATAGCTTTACATACTTAATGTAGTTCAATACACATTTCTTGATAACAACTACGTGCCAAGCAATGTTTTAAACATTGGAGATACAAAACTTAATGAACCGTATTCTTCCCACTGTTGAAAGCCAACATCTATTAAAAGAAAAAAAAAAAGCATTTAAAAAGAGAATTTTAACATAGCATATACTAAGACAGAGTTTTCCAGAATAATTCAAAGTACTCAGATGGTGAATAGTGAGAGCTGTTAAGCCTGAAATTAGAGGTTAGAAATATTATGCGTGCAGAGTATGGTGACTAATTCCCTGTTACTAGAGTCAGAAGATAAACAAAGCAGAGTAGGTAAGTTGGTTGATGGAAGATATTTTTCAGGTGATGAAAACTTCTGAAAAGTAGATGATGGTACTATTAACATATTAGCTTTACATGAGAAATCATACTGTAGGTGAATACAGAGACTTCTACTTTAGAAAAGTTATTTCATTAATATATCTGTGGAATAACCAAGTAGTAAAATTCAACTGGAATTTGACTTTAGGCAATTGATGCTACGGAGATTAATTTGGCCTAAAGAAATAGAGATGGGGCCATCAACATATAGAGCAGTTTCATACTTTTTTCTACTTAATTCTCAAGATATGCCTATAAATTAGGCACTAGCATCTTTGACAGATGAGAGCCAGTCTTTGAAATATGAAGTGATACATGTAAAGTCACACAGCTAATAAGTAGAGCACTGGGATTTTTCCCTCCAGGTTCCTGATTCCAATCTCATATTCTTTTCCTTACCAAGACTTCCTCTCCAGATAGATAGGGCAAGACATTGTTTCGTAAAGTTAATGTGGGAATTAAACTATATTTATTCATCATCAGAAAAACATTCTATGATTCTGTTTTAGTTAAATAGATTTAGAGAGAGACTCAATTCTATTGCATCTCCACTTTCTGGTTGAAGGGATGCTGAAAGATTACTACACACTCAACTGATAATAGGTTATGGCATTATATTATCTACAAAACTGAGTAAAACGTTTTCTTACTTTTGAGCACAAAATTATTGGTGATGTATGTCAACACTTAGGTATAAAAGTAGGCTTATTCTCCCCTCAGTTTAAGCCTTGTATATAATCAAGCATTTTGAAAACAAAGTAAAATCAATCCACCTGGACCTATACACAATCTGTTTTTCCCTAGGGCCACACAGTTTCAGTGTCCTTTACACCTGCTTTCATTTGTGTTTCCAGTCTATGGTGGGTTGTAAAAATACAGGGCCTGGAGCATATGTAACCTGATAGATGTAGAAAGGTTGAATTGGGAATAGGAAATAAGTGGTCACCATTTAATAACATAGTCATTCAAATGAATTACCACTGTAATCTGAATTGCATTTCTTATATAAATGCTATGCTACAAGTATTATTTATTATCTCAGTATCATGCCTTTATTAGCACATAGAGTTGACTTTCTAATGGTACAAATTTATTGGCAGTGAGGAGCTTCAGAATGTAAAATCTTACTGTGTGTGTTTTGTTCTCATGTAATTTATTTATATATTTTTGTAAATTTAAAGTATCAAGAATGAATTTAAACAACTACAAAAAAGAAAGATTCTAATAAATCAGTTGTTTTCATGAAAAGATGAGCTTCATTCTTTGTTTCTTCCTTCCTTCATTCCTTCCTTCCTATTTGTATTATTATTTTTTTATTTGTAACATCTCTACAAAATTAATTCTTAACTACTTCTGCTGACTTGGCCTATGATACTTCTGGACACACTGCTTTTTTGGTGTCTGAGTATGCCTTCTGAGTATATTTTGTCTTAATATAACTTAGATTCTGTAGTTAAAGTGAATTTTCTCTTTAATCTGTTTCTGATAGTGATGCATCATTAGTATATCAACACAGAGATGGTATACTACTGTAAGCCATTATCTAATATGATGGAGTGCTGACGGTTTTTTGAAACACTGGAGGGAATCCATTTCTGAGTAGTTCTGAGTTAATTATTGACATAGAGAGAGTGGGGGTTTGCAAGGACAAAAAGACAACAGTGAAACTTTTTCTACTTAATTCTCAAGGACTAATATCTTTTGTCAATCAGTTCAGAAGTAAAAAGTCAAACAAATTTTACAATAAAAATTTAGCTTGGAAACTAAAGAGTAAAACAGACTTGACATTGAGAGTGACCTATATTGTGTTTAAACTTCTTTACTTCCTAGGAGAGTGAACTTCCTGACAAACAGTCAGACCTTAAGCACACAATGATCTTATCTTTCAAATTATAATTTTTTTACTAATATTATCATTGATTTGACATGTTCTTGGTGACAATGCCTAATTTATTTTGAAACTCAAATGACATTAATGGAAAACTTAAGAGTTTGATATTTACCAAAATGGATTGTAGGTTAAAATAAAGTTGAGATAGGCTCATTTGAACATACATTGGAACTTTAATTATAGAATGATTATCA
Source organism: Delphinus delphis (assembly GCF_949987515.2). Lineage (NCBI taxonomy): Eukaryota > Metazoa > Chordata > Mammalia > Artiodactyla > Delphinidae > Delphinus > Delphinus delphis. The sequence continues at coordinate 27,988,907 of NC_082700.1, forward strand.
AAACTGGAATACAGTAATATCTTTCTCACCTACTTACTGAGAAAGATGCATATATGCTGTGCAATTGATTAGTTTATGACATTGAATGTATATGAATGCAAAAGAGAGGTGAAGAAGTGTTGAGATGCTGTCCAAAATTCTCAATATATCATTGTGTTTTCTTATATTCATATTTTCAAAAGTGAGTGGTTAATTTTTTCTCATCTCTTTTTGTTTTTTTCATTTACAAATGACAGTATATAATAATTTTGTAATTTGTCTTTTAAAATTCCAGAATGATACTTCATTGATTTGGTATGCTTTCAATCACATTCATGGAATATTAACTTATCAACTGAAATGGACACATTGACTCATATTTTCAAATGAAGGATATATTACATGTATAAGTGTTTTATTCTGAGGCATTGTACTTCAAGGTTAAAACAACTACCTGGGTTCACGTTGTTGAAGAACAGGCATAGCCAGATACAACGCAACTCCGTTTTAACACCTATAATTATTTATTCCTTTCAACAAGCTGAGTGGCAACTGTGAACAATCAAAAGAGAAGAAAGGGTGGAATTTTCTTTCTCCCTGCCTAGGCCACCATCTGCTCCCAGCTGGTACATCTAGTGGTGACATGAGCCTTTAGAAGGACAAAGTCTCTCCATCTACACAAAGGATTGGTGCTGCCTTATCATTAATGTGTTACAGTTCCCAAACAAGTCCAGTGCACTAGAAGAGATTCAGAGAGTTAAATCATTTTTTTCTGTTCTAACCTTTTTTTTTTTAATTGAAGTGTAGTTAATTTACAATGTTGTGTTAGCTTCAAGTGTACAGTAAAGTGATTCAGTCATATATAACTGTATCTGAAAAAGAATATATATATATATAACACATTATTTTAAGATATTGAATATACCTCCCTGTACTATACAGTAGGTCCTTGTTGTTTATCTATTTTATACATGGTACTGTGTATATGTTAATCCCAAAGTCCTAATTCATCTCCCCCCTCCCCCCTCCTTTCCCCTCTGGTAACCATAAGTTTATTTTCTATGTCTGTGAGTTTATTTCTGTTTTGCAAATAAGTTCATTTATATCATTATTTTAGATTCCATGTATAAGTGATATCATATGATCCTATATATTATCATGAAGCCTGAGTGTCTTGAGTGAACTTCACTCTTGGATTCACTGTTGACAAAATTACATACAATAATATATGTTTAATAAGCTGTTAACTACCTTTTACCATTTTTTATCAATACTTTTCTGGTCTTTTTAGAATTTTCCAAAACATTTACAATTCTAGAGTGCAGAAAGTGCTTACCTCTTGGGCCACTTGCTTATATTGGCGCCAACAGTTCTTAAAATTGGCTTTTTGCATCTATCTAGGAGGCTGTTGATCTTTTTGGCTTTACCATCTTCACACCAAGGCCTCCTCCAGTTTCACTGGGGTAGGAAGAAAGAGGCGACTGGAAGGTCTTGTACAAAGGTTAATTCATGTTGTGGCCCTGAATTGAAATACATCACTTCTACCAAAGTCCTTGAGCTGAACTAGGTGGAGATCCCTGCCTGAAAGTAACAGGGTTGAGAAATTCCGTGTTCCCTGACTGGAAGGAAAGGAAAGTTGATATTGAAGAACACTACTAATGTCTGTCACATCAAAATGATATTTGCAATCATGACTTCCTGAAAGAAATTTCAATACTTTAAAACACAGAGGTATTCGCATTAAAAAATATATATATGATTACAAGGAAAACCCTTTTAAAATTACATTTGGGTCTGGTAGGCAAAACAAGAAATGTAATGCTATTATTTATACACTGATCTTATCTAAGTTTGAGAATTTTAAGCACAGAACATCAAATATATTTAACCATATTGATGAGCATAAAAATAATTTAAGCATATTATTTCAAATGGATTTAATTTTGATATATTTAGTTATTATTTAAAAAAGGTATGATTATTTGAATCCATGTTTTAAAAAGTCACAATAATACAGGTTCCTTAGTTACAAACTGAAGTCATGTATTACATATATTTATGATTAATGGTGACTGTTTGATTGTAATTCTTATTAGTTTCTATGAACATTGAGAAATAGCACAAATAGATAGAAAGAATTATAGTGCACAGTCAAATAATGCTTTGAATTATGACCATATTAAGGTTTTTTCTAAAAAAACCTTTAATATCCAATTTACTTATTTCAAATGATTTCAGAACTCAGTTGTGCAGAACTTTCCCTGTATAACTCCAGATTTATATTCCCCTATCTCTGTTAATTTACTGTTTATAGATGTTAAATTCTCAGAAAATAAACTAATAAATTAATCCTTTCATATCAGTTTTTCTTTCTATGTGAATATAATTTGTCAATAAAATAAATGTACTTTATGTATGTGTTTTAAAAACTACTGAAATTAATTTCAACATGAGCTTTACAAACTCTGTAATAAAGATTGACAAACTAAAGATTAAAAATGATTTCTATAACAGCTTTGAACTTTCTCGAATACCTTACTCAAAATGGTTTTATGTGTTCTGCATCTTCCATTGCTCATTTCTCATACGGCCATTGTGAAAAGTTAAAGGGTTACTGCTTGGATTTTTTTTTTTTTTCTATAAACAGCTAACTATGTTGCTGTTTATGTATAGGAAGCTTTATGTTGTGGATAATTTTTCTCTGATTTTATCCTGCCACTATCAGTAATTCTTATGTGATTCTAATTAGTTTTGTCAATTTCATAACCTTTCATATGAACTAAAATTAACCATAGAGATTAGAAAATATGAATAAATATGTTTGAGTGTGGATATTAACCATAGTAACAAAAATAACCTAGTACAAAGTTGTGAGTAAAATAAATAAAAGATTTCTGGTGTTTATTGAGTTATCAGTGAAACTAATATTTACTTATTTCATTCACCGGGTAAGCCATGTATAGTAAATTTCTGAATATTCATATATTTAAAGGAAAATTAAAAGACAATAAAACAAAGGGCAATTTCTAAAATTTTGCTGATATGCTCAACTGAGGATAAAAAATTGAGCTACATTTTTAGTATATTTGTGATTTACTTATCATCAGTATGTCACAAGATGATTTAATCTATTGATTTAGTTTAAAAAGATACTCCATATATTTGGTATGAGAAAACAAGGATTCTCTTTGGGGAAGAAATTTCAGGATGATAAAGAGAATATAGTCAACTAAAGCCCAACACATAAAGAAACAAGTTAGCACAGGTGACCCCCAATGATATGGATTTTGGGATTAACAAAAATAATTTATTTTTAGAATTTTTTGAGAAAATAACTCTTGATGAAATCTATTTGAAAGCATGGATGACTTTTTCACACATAAACCTACAACAAATATGATTGATAAAACACTGAAAGTTATCACTTCGATACCAGGAACTAGGCAAGGACATTTAATAGTTATCATTTCTTTTCAACTTCAATTTGATTTAGGTTACTAATCACCCCAGCCAGTGAGGACAGGCAATACGATATATATTAATTATAAACTTTTAAAATATATATATATTTACAAATAATTAAAAAAACAAAATCTATTAAGAAATGATATAATATTATACTTAACAAAATTTCAAAAGTTAACTAGAAAAGTTTACTAGAATGAAGACTTTGACAAGTAGATGGAGGATACAAAGATGTTGTTTAAAAAAAGTCATATTTTGGGACTTCCCTGGTGGTGCAGTGGTTGAGAGTCCGCCTGCTGAGGTGCGGGACACGGGTTCTTGCCCCGGTCCGGGAAGATCCCACATGCCGTGGAGCGGCATGTCCTGTGAGCCATGGCCGCTGAGCCTGCGCGTCCGGATCCTGTGCTCTGCAACGGGAGAGGCCACAGCAGTGAGAGGCCTGTGTACCGCAAAAAAAAAACAAAACAAAAAAAAACAAAAAGAAGTCATATTTTTATGTGCAAGCAACAAAAATTAGCAAGTGGAAGTTTTAAAATGTCATTAATGAAAACAGTCCAAAATATGAATTTTGAAAATGAGAGATATATCATATTTACAGATTAAAATAGTCAATAGTATAAAGATACCATTTCTTCCCCAAATGATTTTACAAGTTCAAAAAATTCTAAAATAGTCAAGAAATTTAAAAAGAAAATCAAACATAACAAGTTGATTTTTAAATACATTTGAAAATGAAAAAGACCAAGAACAGACAATATATTATTGGGAAAAAATGCATTTGAAGAATTTTCTCCACCAAATGACAAGATCTTCTATAAAGTTGTAGTATTTAAGATTATCAGGTACTGGTACAAGGCTAAAGAGAGTAAAGGAACAAAATGAACTCAGAAACAGACCCATGTATTTCTAGAGACAATATTTGAATGAGGCAGGGAAAGGGCAGACTTTCTAATAAAAAATGCTAGGATATTTGGGGCAGTAAATAAATTTTAAAAGTTGGATTCCTACTTCATACCATATGTGAAATTCAATCCCAAAGAGAATCAATACCTATTTATAAAAGAAAATCTAAAAAATATTTTGAAAGAGTGCTATCTCTATGATTTCAAGGTAAAAATTACAGTAAAACAAAATACAGAAAGTATTAATCACTAAGAAAATAATTAATACTTTGTCTTAGAATTAAAATTTTTATCAAATTAACATTAATGAAGTGACAGAAAATATTTTCCACTCTTAAACTCAACAAAGGACAAGTATCAAGTGTATATTAACCATTTGTATAAATAATAAGGAAGAAAGCAGACAAACCAAGAAAAACATCAGCAAAATACTTTCACACTTCAAAAGAGAAATACAAATGGACACTATGTTAAAAGGTACCCAATATTATTAAACATAAACTAAAAATTAGAACCATAAAGATATTCTCATAGATTTACTTTGAAATGATAGGAAAATAAAAATTGGATAATACTAAATATTGGTGATCAGAAGGAACATAAATAAATTTCATATACTTTTAGGAGTGTTAATGCTACAAGTAATGTGGAAAATAAGTTGGCATTATCTAGAAAAGCTGAAATATCTCCCAGAACTTTGACTACTAAATATACACCTAGAGAAACTCACGTATACAGACACCAAAACCCATGCACAATAATATTTATGAAAACTTTACATGTAAAAGCTCCAAATTGGAACCTAGAAGCTCATCAAATATCAACTACGAAATAAACTAATAGAGTGAGATACATTCTCTATTGATTTACTCTAGAGCAATGTTAAGGATCCCATAAACACTATAGTTTGATCTCACAAACACAGTGAGTAAAAGAAGCAAACTAAGGAGAATATCTACCCTACTATTCCACTCATAGAAAACACAAAGACAAGCAATATAAAACTATATTACTTAGGGATATAGACTTACGTAATAGAATGAAAAAGAAAAGCAAAGATGAACTTTTAAAAAAGTCAATGTAGTCTCTCTCTAGAGGGAAGTTAGAAGTGTAGACCATTAGTGACCTTTGGGAGGCTTCTAGAATACAGGTACGGCTCTATTTCTAGATTTGACAGTAAACTACTTATACTTATCTGTTAGTACACAGATGGTTTATGCACTTTTGTAGTCTACATATTATTTCACAATAAAGAAGGAACAAAAAAACACAAGCCTCATAAGGTTGTGGTAATGAGAATTACATGTGCTGACACTCATGATAATTTCCTTAGTTTAGTGACTGCCACATTTTCAGAAACAAATTGAAACCACTACTTTGCCATTTTTATCAGTAACAGTATTGGTGGCCGTAGTTACTTACATTTTGAGAAACTGAGTTTTGTGCAAGCATTCAAACACACAGAAGATAAAATGTGATTCAGAAGTTGTGGATTGTGTTTAATAAGTATATAGTTTTTCTACTGATCTATGCTTTAAACAATTATTATTATCTCCTACGTGCAAGGCATCTTCCTTAGTGAGGTAGGTACTAGCAGGTAGCAGTGCCATATTCAGCCAGGATCCCTGTTTTTATGAAGCTTAGATTTCACTGGAAGAAATGTGATTTTAAAAAAGTAAATCAACATTTAGAAAAGATAATATGATTACTATGAGGTAAATAAACTGAAATATGAGATTGAAAGCAACTGAAGTACTGCTATAAATCAATGTATAAGGAACAACCTAACAGATATATGAAATGGTAATATTTAAACTGATTCTTAATATGACAGTTATTTTAACAGACTGACATAGGATTAGTTCCACCACATGTCAAAATATTTTATAAACTATGGTATTTAATACTGGTCCAAGGCTAGATAAAGGAATCAATGAAAAACTGTAAAGAACTTAGAAAAAATCACTTAATAAATAAATGAGGTTGTTTGTAGATTGTAGTGGAAAAGACACACTTTCCAATAAACTGTACTATGATATTTTGATAATAACTACGTAAAAATAATGTAGGGCTCCCATTTCATAAAATACATAAAATCTAATTTGTCTGCTTGAAAATTTGCTCTTCAAAGGCAAGTGTATTTCTTGTTTCTTCCAGTGATAGACTTCAAGTGCTCAAAACAGTACCAGGCTTAAGGTAAGCACTCAATAAATATTTGTTAAGTAAATGAGAGAAACTAAGAAATATTGCAAAATTTGAAATATGTATCCCTTTTTATGACAATTACATTTTTTAAAGTTTATGTTTCAGAAATGGATTTGCCTCAGAGGGATTCAATATATTTACAAAATAAATGTAATGCTAAAATTGTAAACACCATATTTGTTCATCACTGAGTAGAGCTTAGATAAATTCTGACAAATAAATATTATAAAATATTTTTTAACTATTAAAAGCCAGTTAAATCGATATGCACTTACCTGAAACATCATTTATGTTATTCTCTGTTAAGAGAAAACTGACATTGTATAGCACTATATTTCATAAAAACCTTTCTTAAAATCAAGTTTTTCTTTCTCTCATTCTCTCTAGTAATCACGTATTAATGCATATGAAAATATCTGAAAAAATACACCAAAATATTCATGATGATAACATGATTTTCAACATAGACTGGGGTTTCTAAATGTTTAAATTAATTACTTGGTTAACTAGAATACTTTGAAAAAACAAGGTGCTAGTTTCATACTTAGAGCCCTAAAGACATTTTAAAGGTCAGCAGTATATGGATATCTTTTTTTTTTTTTTTTTTTTTCGGTATGCGGGCCTCTCACTGTTTGGCCTCTCCCGTTGCGGAGCACAGGCTCTGGACGCGCAGGCTCAGTGGCCATGGCTCACGGGCCCAGCCGCTCTGCGGCATGTGGGATCTTCCAAGACAGGGGCACGAACCTGTGTCCCCTGCATCGGCAGGCGGACTCTCAACCACTGCACCACCAGGGAAGCCCATGGATATCTTTTTTTTTAGAAAAAAATAAATAAATAATATAATTGAATTTCTTATTTGGGATTTAATATTCTTAAAACAATTTAAAACAAGCACAAAATTCTCATTAGACTATATACTTTAAAAAAAATCTTGTTTTGGGCTTCCCTGGTGGCGCAGTGGTTGAGAGTCTGCCTGCCGATGCAGGGGATGTGGGTTCGTGCCCCAGTCCGGGAAGATCCCACATGACGCGGAGTGGCTGGACCCATGAGCCATGGCCACTGAGCCTGTGTGTCCGGAGCCTGTGCTTCACAACGGGAGAGGCCACAACAGTGAGAGACCCGCGTACTGGAAAAAAAAAAAAAAAAAAAAAAGGTTTTAATTCCCTTTTCTCTTTGGTCAAATTAAACGTAAACAAAACCAAAAGACAGAATAGGAGAAAATATTTGCAAATGAATAGGATAAAATATTTGCATGTGAAGTGACCAAGGGATTAATCTCCAAAATATACAAACAGCTCATGCAGCTCTATGTCAAAAAAAACAAAAGCCCAATCAGAAAATGGGCCAAAGGTCTATGTAGACATTTCTCTAAAGAAGACATACAGATGGCCAAAAAGCATATGAAAAGATGCTCAACGTCACTAATTATCAGAGAACTGCAAATCAAAACTACAATGAGCTATCACCTCACACCAATCAGAATGGTCATCATCAAAAAGTCTACAAACAATAAATGCTGGAGACAGTGTGGATAAAAGGGAACCCTTCTGCACTGTTGGCACGAATGTAAATTGGTGCAGCTGCTATGGAGAACAGTATGGAAGTTCCTTATAAAACTGAAAATAGAGCTACCATATGATCCAGCAATCCCATTCCTGGGCATACAACTGGAGAAAACCACAAGCCAAAAAGATACATGCACCCCAATGTTCATTGCAGCACTCTTTACAATAGCCAAGACATGGAAGCAACCTAAATATCAATCGACAGAGGAAAAAAGAAGATGTAGTACATATATACAATGGAATATTAACCATAAAAAAGAATGAAATAATGCCATTTGCAGCAATATGAATGGACCTAAAGATTATCATATTAAGTGAAGTATGTCAAACAGAGAAAGACAAATATTATATGATATCGCTTATATGTGGAATCTAAAAAAATGGTACAAATGAACTTATTTACAAAACAGAAATAGAGTCACAGATGTAGAAAACAATCAAGGTTACCGGAGGGAAGGAGGGGGAGGAATAAATTGGGAGATTGGGATTGACATATACACACTATTGTATATAAAATAGATAACTAATAAGGACCTACTGTATAGCACAGGGAACTCTACTCAATACTCTGTAATGACCTATATGGGAAAGGAATCTAAAAAAGAGTGGATATATGTATACGTACAACTGATTCATTTTGCTGTACAGCAGAAACTAACACAACATTGTAAATCAACTATACCCCAATGAAAATTTTTTAAAAGTACAAAATTCTCATTAGTATATATATTTTTAAAAAATCTTGTTTTAATTTTTCTCTATTTTCAAATTAAACATGATCTTTCAAATTAAGAAATAGCAGGACTTGAAACAAATATAGTTATTTATATAAAAATTCTGACAGCTTACTATTAGCTCTTTTATAGAGTTATTTTTGTATAAAATTACATTTCACTGTAGCACTAGTCATAAGATAGAATTTAGACATAGGAATTAATAAATAGGTTCTTAGTATAGATTTGGAGCTGAAGATATCTAATAGAAGTTGTACTGTTCAACAGAAGATTATTCACAATCCTGAACTAATTTTACTTTTAAAATATTTCCTTTGGGTCATTCTACATGACCCCCTTGCATAAGAATAATTCTGCCTGATATTATAGGATTCCACATAGCACTAATTTGTCTTTGTTGGAGGTCTTTGGCATCCAAAATGAAATTAATTCTTAAATTTACTTCTCATAGCTTTCATACATTTTTCTCAAGTTTGTTGAGTGTCCTTTTTATTATTAACTTGAATTCTGTAGTGGGTAAGTTGCTCACCTCCACTTTGTTTAGTTCTTCTGGTGTTTTATCCTGCTCCTTCTTTTAGAAACTGTTTCTGTCACCTCATTTTGCCTAATTCTCTGTTCTTATTTATATATATTAGTTAGGTTGGTTATGTTTTCTGATCTTGGAGAAGTGACCTTATGTAGAAGACATTCTATGGAGCTCAGGAACACACTCCCTTTGGTCACCAGAGCCGAATGATCTAGAGGTGCTCCCTGTGTGGGCTCTTTTATTGTGGTGAGTCTGGACCCTGGTCTGCTTAGCTGCCAGTCCTTGCCTCATGTGGAGGCTTCTCACCCTCTGGTGAGTGGAGGCAGGTCCTGTAGCAGCTGCCTGTGGGGGCTGAGATGTTGTGGGGCTCGAGCCAGCCTGCTGGTTGGTAGTCAGGGTCCCATGGAGCTGGCTTGGCCCAGGAGTTCCAGATTGATGTCAAATGGCTGGTGGGTGGGCAAGCCCCAGGTACTAATAGGTTAGAGGGAGGTCTCCAAAGTAGTGCTTGCTAGTACCATTGTCCTTGTAGTACTAAGAGCTTCCCAAAATGACCGCCACCAGTGTCTATGTTCCTGGGGAGTACCAGTTGCCTTCTGCCTTTCCAGGAGTCTCTCCAAGATCAGCAAGTGGGTCTGTTCCAGGCTCCTTTCAAATTTCTGCCTCTGCGCTGGGCCCCAGAGCATATAATATTTTGTATGCACACTTTAAGAGAGAAGTCTTTCTTTTATACAGCACTTTAGGTCTCCCATACACAAGCCCCAATAGCATTCAAAACCAGATGTTCTGGGAGCTCAACTTCCCCATGCAGGACCATCAGTCTGAGGAGCCCAATGTGGGATGCATACCCCTTGCTTCTTGGGGACAACCTCTGAAATTATGATTATTCTCCTATTTGTGGGTCACCTACCCAGAGGTTTGAGTCTTGACTATACCACGTCTGCCTCTCCTACCCATCTCGATGTGGTTCCTTCTATACACCTTCAATTGTGAAAAATCTTTTCTGCTAGACTTCAGGTCATTTTCATTGATTAAATCTCTATAAATAGTTGTAATTTTGATGTGCCTATTTGAGGAGTTGTGCTCAGGATCTTCCTACTCCACCATCTTGACCACACCCTATATTGTATATTTTAAACAAGCTAATGAAAAAATTACAAATTATACAGTGATAATATATGATATTGGTAAATGAAATTACAAAATACAGTTAAACTTTGAGTTGAGCCCTGAGGGTGGGGGTGGGGTGAGGAGGGAATGATTATCTTTTATTTTTAATGAAGGTTGTTAGCATTTAATAAAAACTGAGACTCTAAAACATTTTCTTGTTTAATTTCCAACTGAAAATATATTTCAATCATTTCATGTAGCTTTAATTCCTATTTTTAACACAAATTTTCTAAATCCCTGAGAGCACTCTCAGTAATACCTTGGAGCCATCTGTCAGGAGTGCAGATGATATAAAAGAGGTAAGATTAATGCAATGATTCACATAGCTATTGAGGCTAAGTCTTGCCAACTGGAAGACTTGAACAAAAACATGGAGCCCGGCAACAGCTATAGCAAACAGGCAAACTGTTTTTCCATACATTCAAAAGTCTCCTTAGTATGGATCCAGAATTTCACATACATAAAAGAATGCATTTGCCCTCTCCCAGTTTGTGTGATAAACAAACACAAGCAACAACCAGTTACCAGAGGCAAAAGCATGAGGAAATATTATTTGGATTAAATCTCCTGAACAATGCCCATTTATATTTTTTGTTCTTGAAAAGATATAACCTCACAAATATTATAGTTATTCAATATAAGTAGCCCTATACAGTCAATATGGCATGGGGGTGAGATATTGATTTAAAAATATAATACACAACTTCCAAAGGATAAAAATAGAATTTTAAATGAAATAAAATTAAGAAAATAAAATCTTCATAAAGGTAGAAAGAATACATAAAAACATTAGTAAAAATTTTGAGAAAGATAAAGAATAAAATAACATGATAAAAATCTAAATATAACAATGAAATAACAAATGTAAATAAAAAAATTAACAAGTAAAACAATAGGAATTGACTGTCAAATTGATTTGGGAGTATGAAAAGAAACAGGAAAAGGCAGATAAAGTTTGAAGAACAGAAACCTTTTCTGATTATGCCTTCAATTCTTGTCTAGTTCTGATTTCTTAGTACTCTCTTGGCTACGCTAAAATTTTCTTAACTACTCTGTGCCCACTCCAGCATCTGAATATGTTTAAATAAACATATGCAATGATGAAGACTTGTATAACTTTAAATTATTAATCATTAGACCCAGGTGGACCCTTTATGTCACTTGGAGTTCATGATAAGGTCTTCTAGTCCATTTGCTCTCCTGTTTCATAGAGAAGTATCAAAAAATGAGTTTCTTACAAGGTAGCTTTTTCTTGCTGTCCGAAGTAACAGCGTACCTAAATACCAAAAATATGTTCAAGGTCATGTAAATTGTTACATTTGCCATCAAGTTTGGTGTAGCAACATTCAGTTCCAGCTCTCTCTCCTCTCTTGTTCTCTGCACTGTAATCTCTAGCTACATCCCTCCCCTGAATAACAGCTCTACTCCTCACCTCATGGCATCTGCCTGGCTCTGCAGAGGTCCTCAACTCCCTGCACTGCATGCTGGAAACTCAGAGTAGTAAACTGACACAAGTAGGGCTCAGCTTCTTTGTTTTCCATATTTCAGGGGTCACTGTCTTTCATTCCCTCATGTCCAGTGTCTTGCAAACTGTTGTTGCATATGTTTTCTCTGCTTTGTGATTGCTTCCTGTGGGAGAGTAAATCAAGCTTCTGTTACTCCATCTTGTCCAAAAATGTAAATGGAAAGTACATAGGTTTCTGAGCACAGAATTTTTCTGCCTATGAGAACAATATTGGTGAAATCACTACTGCATTATTTAGAAATGAAGGAAAACTCATAGTTCCATATGATAGACTATAATTCCTTATGAGGTAAAAACAAACACACAAACGAAATATTAATTCACTGGCCAGTCCTTCAAAGCTTTCTAATTTCTGGGAAGTTCCTATGTAATAGATCAGTATCAGAGGACAGGACCATTACAAGCACCTTCAGGCAATGTGAAATTTATCTTGTGCTAACTGTACTCTATATTTAAACAAAGTTTCCCAAATCATGAAGTTCATAATTCTTCCCTCTTTATATATGTGTCATTATATATGTCACACTTTATTATATTCCATCATTTTGTTGTTATTGTTGTTCATATTTTTATTTACTACAATTGATTGTAAGATTGCTCTTGGGTTGGATTCTGCCTTCTGCATCTATTTCCAAAGGTTTGAGGAATATTCAAAATATTCCTTTTACTGAATTACATATGATATGTAATTGAACTGAAGCCTGTAGGGATATGTTTTGAAGATTATAAGACAACACATGCTGCAAGGTATGTCGGATACCTTTGAAATTTTCTTATCTTGGAGTCAATCCCTTTGAACAATTCTGAAAGTATTCAATATTAGTGTTTTTTGTTGATAGTTTGAGGGCAACTATTGTGTTTTTGTTGATGTTAATATAGTCTAATATTAAGTAATATGCATTAAATGTTAAGAAAAAATGCAAAATAAACAGAATCTTTAAGTAATAAGTAAAAATGGAAAATTATGTAAGTAGCTCTGTGTATGTATGCATGTGTGTGTGTGCATATACATGAATATATGCAATAAATCCTAAGAAAATCAGTTGTAGATGAATTTTAAATTAAATCCAGCTTTTTGATTGTACTATAAATATGTCAATGCCAAATATATTTTATATACAATGTACTTTACAAAGGTAAGATTCTTTTTATATTGTGTAGAATGACAGCTTTGAATTTTACAGTATTCACTACTCTTAGAAATGTGGAAATTATCTTTAATGTATATTAAAAATTAGAACAAAATGAATATTTTTAAAACAATGGTTAAGGCACAGAAGTATGTTTTGAATAACTTAATTTTTCTTGTATTTAAAGGAGAATTCAAATAAATTGAGCCAACATATATGGGTATAAAATAGGATGCAGGTGATGATGTTACTGAAGTGATAAACAGTTTGAAAGTTATTCAGAATGGTAAGACTATATAAACTGAAATCATGAAGTGGGTCTTATATTTGGCCATGAACACTGAATGAGCAATTTAGCATTTTGTGATTTTGTTTGTCTACCTTCCTTTCTTCTTCCCTTCCTTCCTTCTTCTCTTCTCTTTTTCTTTCTTTTCTTCCCTCCTACACTTTCTTTTGGTTTTTTTTCTTTTCTTCCTTCCTTCCTCCCTCTCTCTCTCCCTCCCTCCCTTCCTCCCTTCCTTCTTTTTGAAATATTCTTTTAACATGCTGAGATGATATTTAACCACTAGAAGTTTATCTCTAGTGGAAACATAAAAAAATATTAATTCTCTTTTGCAATCCCTTTATTGTTTCTGGACAATCATCAGTTTATAACCAAAATGTATACTATTTATTTTGAAGTAAGACAGAGTTGATTTCCAACCTGAAAGAAATGAATAAATATGCACTGTTTTAGAATTTTGCTCTAATGAAACTTTTGCTCATGGTTTAGCCTTTTTCTTTTCCTTTCTGATGAGCAGCTTTTCATGTGTCAGTGATTCTATATTTTCTCATCATTTACAACTATTTTCAGTACTGAATTAATTTTGAATGATATTTTATTTTGTTCAGTATATTGAAAGGATTACCATACCTTAAGTGATTTTTAGCACTTTAGGTACAATTTTTTTCTAAAAAGCATCTTCTGAGGAGTTTTAATTTTTTAAAATTTTCTGGTAAGGTAAATAATACTTTTCAATCAGCTTAACATAAAGTGCACTTACTGCAAAAATTATTGATGTATATCAACATTATACATAAAACACTACAAATTCCCCAAAGCAATATTCTGCATTCTAGAAATTAAAAAAAAAAACAAAATAATGCATCTTTCTATTAAAGCAATACTCCTAACTGACACAAATATCTTCCTTCTACACTATGTAAATAAAATATATATCAGTATATGTTCTAATGTCTTAACACTGTTATTTTAACATGTGGAAATTTATTTTAACCAAGTAAATACTCAAGCTATTTTAGATATTTTTTTATTAGAAGTAATGGTAATGCTATCATCACTGTTATTTATTTTTAGTCATATTTATGTTCTGGTAAATAAAATATTTTAAAGATATTGACATTAAGGTATTATGTCAAAAGCTAATTTATACCAAAATGGAGTTGTAATTCATATAATCTCTTTAATATCTTTTATCAGAACACAACATTACTGCCTCTTGCAATTCTTTATGATACCGTAGGTGTTAGAATAAGACTATGTATCTTATTCCTAATGAGTAATATTATTAAACATTTTTAGCATTATATTATTTTTCAAAAATATGTATTCATCAATATGCTCAGTGAAACACTTAATCTAAATGAATTCTATTGTAGTTGGTTTCTTAAAATATTATTACACTTATCTAAGTCATTTCTGACAATTAGATAAAAAATGCATGTTAAGTTAGGTGTAAGTTTTTTGGATGATTAATATTTAAATTAATAGGATTACATATTTTAAAAGATTTCAAATGCATATGAGTGTGCACATGCAATAGTATAGGAGCTAATATAATTGAATCAAATATGTTCACTTGGAACACTTGGAAAATAAGTAAACTTTAGCAGTTTTCAATTATGGCATGTTATACTATTTAGAGATTTTCAGGTACAAGGGAATGTTTCAAGAGATTTGCATCTTATAAATAGTGTAACCCTCACCTCATGAGTTGGCACGGTGTTTTTCTTTTTAAAATAAGATAATTAGGGCATGGAGGTTTTGCCCAAGGAAACTGTTTTCATTGGGTCTCATGTGTTATTTAATGCCAGTGATTCTTTATTGATTTTTTGTTTGGATGATTCTTCCATTGACGTAAGTGGGTTATTAAAGTCCCCTACTATTACTGTGTTTTTATCAATTTCCCCTTTTTGTTTATATTCACTTTATGTATTTAGGTGCTCCTATGTTGGGTGCCTATATACTTACAATTGTTATATGTTCTTATTGGATTGACCCCTTTATCATTAGGTAATGTCATTTTTTTGTCTCTGGTCACCAACTTCTGTCTAAATTTTGCCACCCCGGCTTTCTTTACATTTCCATTTACATGGAATACCTTTTCTCATCCCCTAACTTTCAGCCTGCATGTGTCTTTAAACATGAATTTAGTCTGTTGTAGGCAGCATAGATATGGGTCTATGGATGTTGTTGTTTTATCCATTCTGTCATTCTAAGTCTTTTGATTAGAGCACTTATTCCATTTACATAGTTATTGATAGGTATGTACTTACTGCCATTTTGTTAATTGTTTTCAGATCGTTTTTGTAGTTCTTTCTTGTTCCTTTCTTCTTCTTTTGTTGTCTTCTCTTGTGATTTTATGACTATCTTTAGGGTTATGTGTGGATTCCTTTCTTTATTCCTGTGTGTATCTATTAAGCATTTTGGGTTTGAAGTTACCATGCAGTTCATATATGACAACATATTAATATATGATATTTTTACATTGATAATATCTTAAGTTTGAATACATTCTAACATCCCTGCTTTTTTACTTCCCCTTTCCATGTTTAATGATTTAACATCATATTTTACATCTTTTTATTTTGTGTATCCCTTAACTACATATTGTGGATATATAATTTTACTAGTTTTGTCTTTTAACTTTCCAACTACCTTTATAAGTAGTTTATCTATTACCTTTACTGTGTGTTTGCCTTTATCAATGACAGTTTTTCTTTCATAGATTTCATATTTCTAGTTGTGTTTATTTATTTTTTTCTTTTTCAATTAGAGAAGTTCCTTTAACATTTTTTGTAAAGTCAGTTTAGTGGTGCTGAACTCTTAGCTTTTGCTTGTCTGTAAAACTCTTTATCTTTCCTTCAAGTCTGAATGCTAATCTTGCTGGGTAATATATTCTGGGTAATATATTGGCTGCAGTTTTTTTTTTTTTCTTTGCATCATTTTGAATATATTATGCCACTCCTTCTGGCCTGCAAAGTTTTTTCTGAGAAGTCAGCATATAACCTTATGGGAGTTCCCTTGTGTGTAACTCTTTGTTTTTCTGTTGCTTCTTCTCTCTTAATCTTATTTTTCCATTTTAATTTTATGTCTTGGTGTTTGACCTCTATGAGTTTATCATGTTTGGGACTCCTTCGACTTCCTGAAACTAGATGTCTGTTTCCATTTCTAAGTTAAGGAAGTGTTCAACTGTCTCCTCAAATACATCTTCTCCCTTTTTCTTTCTTCTCCTTCTGGGATGCCTATAATGTGAATGATAGTATGGTGATGTTTCCTGGAGATCTCTTAAAATGTCCTCATTTTTTAAAAGTCATTTTCTTTTCTCTCTTCTGTTGTGGTAATTTCCACAACTCTGTCTTCCAATTCACTCATTCATTCTTTTGTATCATCTAATCTACTGTGGACTCTTTCTAGTCTTTTTTTTTTTTCTTTCAGTTATTGTATTCTTCAGCTCTCTTCATTCTTCTTTATATGTTCTAACAATTTTGTTAATCTCCTCATATTCTTCATCCAATCTTCTCTCGAGTTTGTTGAGCATCTTTATGATCATTAACTTGAAATATTTTTTAGATAGGTTGCTTCTCTCTCCTTCATTTAGTTCTTCTGGGTTTTGTTTGTTTGTTTTGTTTTGTTTTTTCTTCTTCCTTCATTTGAAACATATTTCTCTGAGTCCTTATTTTGCCTAATTGTCCAGTTAATTTCTATGTTATTAGGTATGTCAGTTACATTTACCAATTTTGGAGATGTGGCTTTATGTAGGAGATGTACTATGGGGCCCAGAAGGAGACTCCTCTCTGGTCACCAAAGTTATATGCTCTAGTGGTGCCGTTCTTTTGTTGTGTGGGCATGCAGGTAAGTATCACTGGCTCCAGTCTGCTTACTGCCAGGTCCTTCCTTATATCATGGCTGCCAGCAAGCTGGTGGGCCAGGCTGGGTCTTTGCAAGGCTGGCTCTGCAGCCTGGGAGTCCTAGGGAAGGTGTCAGTCCACTAGTGAGTGGGACCATGTCCTGGGACATCTGGCTGAGAGGCCCAGAGGGTCCAGGTTTATTGCTGCCCTGCTAGTGCAAGTGGCCAGGTAGGGCCACTGGCTGCAGTCCCTGGGAGTTGTGGGCCTCATTCTGGCTCACTGGTGTGTCAGTAAGCCCTTACAGCTAATAGGTTAGGACCATTCCAAAATGGTCCTTGCCAGCATCAGTCTCTTTGTGGTAGAATGACCTCCCAAAAATGGCTGCTGTCAGTGTCTATGTTCCCTAGAAGAGTCCCATTTGCCTGCTACCCCTCAGGAAGGCTCTCTAAGATCAACAAATTGGCTGACTCACTCTTCCTTCAAATTATTGGTGCTGACTTGGGACTTGGAGCACGTGAGGATTTTTGCACGTACTTTAAGAAGGGAGTCTCTGTTTCCCACAGCCTCTGTCTCTCCCATTTGCTAGTCCCACTGGCCTTCAAAGCCAGGTGTTTCTGGAGCTCATCTTCCTGCTGCAGGACCCCTGGGCTGGTGAGCCCAGTGTGGCCTCAGACCCCTCACTTCTTAGGAAGAACCTCTGTAATTGTGATTATCCTCCTGTTTTAGGGTTGCCTACCCAGAGTTTTGGGTCTTGACTCGACCACATCTCTACCTCTGCTACTTATCTCATTCTGGTTAATTTTTTATATCTTTAGTTGTGGAAAATCTTTTCTGCTAGTCTTCAGGCTGTTCTATAAATACTTGCTCTGTAAATAGCTATAATTTTGGTGCTCTCATAGGAGGAGGTGAGCTCCAGGTCTTCCTACTCTCATCTTGGCCAGCCCCTTCAAGTAAGTTATCCAAATTCTTATTCTTTATTAACTCATATATTTTAAGGGTATGATAATGTATGTAGTTTTCAAGATGCTTTGAAGATAAATAAATTTTTAAAAATTTCCCCAGCTTTGAGATAAAATTGACATAGGTATATGTAATTATAAGATGTACAATGTGATGATTTGATACATATATATACTACAAAATAACTAAAGTAAGATTAGTTAACATATCCTTCACTTCACACATATAATTTACTGGTGTGTGTTGGTAACAATGTTTCAGACCTATTCTTATCTCCTTTCAAGTATATAATACATTATTAATAACCATACTCACTTGCTGTGCATTAGATTCCCAGGATTTATTTATCTTAGAACTGGAAGTTTATATCCTTTGGTCAACATCTCACCCCCTGTCCTTTACCCCCTGGCAACCATCATTCTACTCATTGTTTTTATTTGGCTTTTTAAAAGATTCTACATACAAATTAAACCATATAGTATTTGTCTTTCTCTCTGACTTGTTTCATTCAGCACAATACCCTCAAGATCCATCCACGTTATTGAAAATGGCAGGATGTCCTTCTTTCTGGTGGCTGAATAATATTCCATTGCACATATACTATATATATCACATTTTCTTTATCCATTCATCTATCAGGGCATGCTTAGGTTATTTCCATGTCTTGGTCATTGTGAATAAAGTTGTAGTGAGCACATGTATACAGATATCTCCTTGAGATAGTGATTTCATATCCATCAGAATATACCCAGGAGTGGATCATATGGTAGTTTTATTTTTTAATTTTTTGTGAAACCTCCATGCTATTTTCCATATTGCTTGTACCATGTACATTCCCACAAAGAGTGCACAAGTGTTTCTTTTCTCTGCATCCTCACCAATACTTGATATCACTTGTCCTTTCGATACTAGCATTCAAACAGTTGTGAAGTAATAGCCTGTTGTTATTTTAATTTGCATTTCCATGAAGATTAGTGAAGATGTGCAACTTTTTATGTTTTCTTTCAAAAAATGTCTATTCAGTTACTCTGACCATTTATTAATTGGATTATTTGATTTTTGTTATTGAGTTCTATGTTTATATTTCAGATATTAACCTCCTATCAGATACGGTTGCAAATATTTTCCCCCATTCCAGAGGTTTCTTCTTCATTTTGTTGAGTGTTTCTTTTGCTAGTTCAATGTAGTTCCACTTGTTTATTTTTGCTTTTTTTGCTTGTGCTTTGGTGTTTAGCCAAAAAATCATTGCTGAAACTGATGTCAAGGAGGTTTTCCCCTATGTTTTCTCCTAGGAGTTTTATGCTTTCAGGTGATACATTTAAGTCTAAAGACAAATGAATTCTTAAAATACTGGACAGAGTAAATGCTTAAGAAATGTTATTATCATCATTTATTTCTTTGTCATTTTTCTTCACATTCATTAATCTTTTGTCCATAGTCAAGATTAGTAGGGATTAAAAGATATCTGTCATCTTTATGCAGAATGTCCATATATTTTTTTACAAGACAGAAGATTTTCTGTTTGTTTGTCAGTTCTTTTTCTAAGTTCATATGTAATTGGTATATCTAGGAAGGAGAATTCTACTGAATATTTCTTCCTAATTTTTTTAAAAATTCATAGTCAATCTTATTAAATCTCTATAATCAGAATTCAAGGATAACATTAAATTCATGGAGGCTGTTATCTTTACAATTTTTCTTACATATGTTTCATTTTGCTCATGTGCTTTAAAATATATTTGCTTCAATAACTATTGTGTTCATTATATAACAAAAATTGTACTGGTCATTGGGAATCTTAAAGTGCTAATTGCATCCTCACCATGAAAATATTGCATAGTCTTAATTTTGTCTTGAAATTGAGAAGCCTGACTGCAATAGCCTGGAAAGACTGTGAAATTTCTTTTTCAGTGCAAACACCCTTAAATGCATTAATTGGAACAGTTTCTAAAAGTCAGTATCAAAAAGCTCCTAGTGGATTCAACAAGAAATTCCTTAATCCGCCTCAATAAATGTTGCAGAGTTGAAAATTTGACTGTTTTTCTCTATCTGGTATTGTTTTCATCACTTCTGGAAGGAGGAATGTTTGTATTTTTACTAGAATTATAATGGCAATAAAAATCATTTGTGTCACAAAGAGAAAAAATTACAAAGAAATCTTACCAATGGGGAAAGAATCAACCTGGCACAAATTTAAGCCAAGAGAGTAATTGGGAGTGGCAGGGGGCTTTCAGCATACAATCACATTATGTTTTGCTTACAAGCAGCAGGCACAGAAAAGACTCTCTCTTTTGCAGCAGGCACCATTAGTTACCTTGTCAGCATCTCTTCTAACTTGATCCTTGTAATATAGCCTCAGATTGCTCAACAGATAACATGCAGAGATGTCTGGGATGAATCTGAATATTTATAACTAATTGTCATAATCATATCTCCCTTCACAAGTTACTCAGTCGTTCACCTAAGTATGAGCCTATGAGTCTTGATCCAATGTTCTACGAAGTCTGCTGTGGGGGAGGGAAGGTGAGGTAAGAAATTTTTTTTCCTAAAGAAAGACACACAATGAAGATATTCTCTGAGGATGAATCACTAACTTCTGTCACATGTGACTTCTCAGAAACAACCTGTGACCTTGAGGACAGGAGCTAATTATACAGTGAAGGTGCCAGAATGGAAGGTTTGGTTAGTGAGGCCTGGGCCTTTTGAGAATATTATTATGAATAATCAAACCCTGGAGGTTCTTACCTTTGGATTTATCATTAAATACCAATAGATTTCCTTCCAGTTTAACTGCTGGTTTCTCCAACTGGGGTATTAGTATCCCTAGGACAGGGAAGGGGGTTTGTTGGAAGACAGTCCAAACTACTCCAGCATAAATATTGCTAGGGAATCAGTTTTCAAATGTACTCTATTTAAAAAAAATGATAAGTCTAAATATTTACTTCATTTGGCATTATTCTAGCTCTAGATCTCATTTTACAATTCTTCTTCCACTCTAAAATAGAAAAATAGCAACAGCATCCAGGGGGCATACAATTTATAAAGAATACAATGACAATTCAACTTGTGACAATGGTTGACTAAGTTATTTCATACCAGTTGAACAATCTGGAATATGTGTGTGTGTGTGTGTGTGTGTGTGTGTGTGTGTGTGTGTGTGTGTTGTTTGAACTTTTGTTTCAATAGAATATAGAAAGTCACATGACAATAATAATTATAAACTAGATAACTTACAACACAGTAATTTTTTAACCCATTGTAGAATTGAGAACTCAAAGAAACACTTGTACTCAAAGCTAGAAGAGCCTGCTGACTGTCTCATCCTTTCTGGAGCAGTAGGAGAAGTAGAAGCTACAAGAATCACAGGGTAAGAACAGAATAGCTGAATTTCTAATGAATTTTTTAAAGTTTGAGCATATGCCAGCATGATAGTTTAGAGTCACTAGGAGACCCAGATATAAGGAGAGTCTGTACTCACTTATCAAGTTTTCTATGCAGGCGTTTACCGAGTGCTCATAAGAAAGATTAGGGGCAGGGTAAGAGCTGAGAGCTATTCCTCACTTGGAGCCTACAGAAGTCTTAGTGTTGGTCATGAGTGCCTCCAGGAACTCCAGGTCTTCTACTGTCTCTGATTGTGGGAGACGCAGGTTATTTGAGGGAGTAATGCCCCAAAACACAGGTACAAACAGGAGGGCCCTGGAAGCTGAGCATACCATCCAGGCACTGGAGATGTTACATGAAGTATGAGACAAATGCTTCCTGCAGATGAATGAGGTGGAGAAATGCAGAGAAGGGCCCACATGCCAGGGTGCCAGTGCCAGAGTGCTAAGGGTGAGGGCAGTACTGAAGAACTGAGGCAGACATGCTGGATTCTCACATCAACGATGAATTGTTAGCCCCAAATTCTATATGAAGCAGAATCTTCATCCGAAAATCAATGCTACATCAAGATTTTTTCAGAAAGATTCAATGCTGAAAGGTTCATTGCTGGTTAACCAGTACTGTATTCAAGAAATTTTTAAAGATGATTTTTGAAATGAAAGGAAATTATACTGAGAGAAGGCCATAAGGATGAGGAACACCAGAAAGCGTAATATGCCAGTAAATATAAAGCACTTTTTAATATCCAGATGTGAAATCCCTGTAAAAGATTATCCATGTTGCAGAGTAAAAATAATAGCAATGCAGTATGGTTTCACAGCATATGCGAATGTAAAATAGTTGACAACAAGAGCACAATGTATGTCAGGATCAATTGGAAACATATATATATATTTTTTTTTTTTCGGCACGCGGGCCTCTCACTGTCGTGGCCTCTCCCGTTGCGGAGCACAGGCTCCGGACGCGCAGGCTCAACGGCCATGGCTCACGGGCCCAGCCGCTCCACGGCATGTGGGATCTTCACGGACCGGGGCACGAACCCGTGTACCCTGCATCGGCAGGCGGACTCTCAACTGCTGCGCCATCAGGGAAGCCCGGAAACATATTTTTTTTAATTCTCACATTATGTGAGAGGTAGTAGAATATTTTAGAAGATAACTGTTCTAAGTTTAAATGTATATTGTGATATAGAGAAAGCACTAAAAGCAACACAATTAGGCATAACTAAATCAGCAGAGGAAAAAGTGGAACAAATGCTTGACTCATCAAAATGAAGGAAGGAGATGAGAAAATAAAAAGCAATAGAAAACAAACACCAAATTCAGATATTTCAACAGATATATTAAATTAAATTACAGTCAGCTCTCTGTATTTTTGAGTTTCACATCCACTGATTCAATGAACCATGGATGGAATTTCAATCTATTGTTGGTTTAATCCATGAATGCAAGACCCAAGGATACAGAGGGCTGACTTTATTCTTTTCACTACACCATTTTATATAAGGGACTTGAGCATCTTCAGGTTTGTTATCCACTGGTGTTCCTGGAAGCAATCCCCCATAGGTAACCTAGGAATTGTAACTGAGCAGGACCTGTGGGTCCTTACCAGAATAGCACTCCCCTCTATGTCCTCCACCTGCCTTTTGTCTGTAGAAAAACTTTAGTCAAGGAATAAATGTAATCAGAGAAGTGAGAAAATGCAGAAAGAAAGCAAAACAGTCAAGCAAGACAAAATAATAATAGTATAGCCATTTGGCAAAGTCAGGACTTTTGGTTGCTTCTCGAGGACTACAGATAATATTCTGAGCCAAGTCCTTTGAACCATTTTGCAGATACCAAACCCTCACCAGGGGGAAGAAGTTAACTGTATGATGCCCACAAGCAAGTAGACCCTAGACTGGTTGGAACCAGAAGGTTAATGATGTTGACGCTCAATTACCTCGCCACCAACCAATCAGAAGAATGTCCACAAGTTGATCACATACCCCACAACACCCCTCCCTCACACTGTCTTTAAAAACCTTTCCCTGAAAACCTTCAGGGAGTTTGGGTCTTTTAAGCACTAGCTGCCCTGGACTCCTTTCTTAACAGCCTGCAATAAATGCTTCACTTTCCTTCACCACAATCAGGTGTCAATAGATTGGCTTGGGTCTGTGTGATGGCAAGCAGACCCAAGTTTGTTCAGTAACAGAAAGATTGTATTTTAAATATCTAATGGAAAGACAGAGATTGTTAAAACTCAATGGTCTTCAGAAGAAGCAATCTTTACACCTAAATACAAAAATATGTTGAAAGTAAAAAGATAACAAAAATATGTATCACTCAATCATGAATGATTAGAAAACTGGTATGATTATATTAATATTATTTCAACACAAATAACAAAGAGATAAAGAAGGATGCATCCGTGATATTAAAATGGTAAATTCCAATGTAGTACACATACCATCTCCCTTCTGGTTAATGGAGTTTTCACAATTTACTGAGAAAACTCACATTTTGAGCTATATTTGGCTATCAATGCCATTTTGGCATTTTCCCAAACTGGAAAGTTTTAAACAAACTTTAAAAATAACACTTATTCTCAAAGGTTAATGAAATCTACATCTTTAAACCTCTATAGGTAGTTTATATAAAAATCACCTTCCCTTCCTGCTTCTTTTTTATTTTTTTCAAAAATTTTAAGTTCTAACCACGAAGAAGATATGCTGTTACAGATTTTTTTCTTATTCATCATCTGTACCTTAATTTGAAATCCTCACTTTAATGTTTCTCACATTTTAGTGTGTATTGTAATCTGATAAACTTGTTAATAAATAGTCTGAGAACCACCCCCCTAAATTTCAGATTAATTATGGTTGTGATGGAATCCAAAAGTGGTGTTTTTTATAAAGTTTCCCCTTTTGATTTTGATGCAAGTGAGCCAAGAGCTAATATTCAAAGAAATACTGTTTTAGTCTTTTCCATTCTGTTGTTTGCCAGACTGAGTGTCCTTGAGAATTTGAGCTCTACTTCTTTAGTTATTACTCCACTAGATAGTAGCTCTGGATATCTGAATAATAATTGCCGTTCTTTTTCACTGGTGGAAGGAGTCATTCTATTCCCCAAGTGTGAACCACATGGAAGTTATCAGAAGAGAACTCTATACAATTCTGGTAAGGAAAGATAGGATGTAATGATTATATAAATACATGTTAATATAGGTCATATAAAGATGTAATTGTTACAGTTGGGCATGATGGAGAATATTTGAATGTGATGTTAGAAAAAAAGCATGAGCTGCTAAATTATGTGTAAGCGGTATATGAGAGAAATATACAAAAAGGATGAGGAGAAGAAGCCAGATACTGTGACTTTATAGAAGAGACTTCTAAAGGAACTTTGGACTTGGAGATAGCAAGATAGATAGTTTTCTCGGTAATTTTGTGAGAAGGTTTGTTTTCTTGGTAATATTTGTGATTGTCTTCCTTTGACAAAAACTGAGGTTGCTTGTTGTGATGATTAATTATCTGATTCATTTTAGATCAGGGTCAAACCTGTCTGAATGAGTAAAAGAGTCAGAACAGGAATCCAATAGATTGTTCTATTAGATTTTTGAAACACCTTGGTAATGCACCTTCACCACGTTCTCTGGACTAGCTTCAGAGCACTGAAATCTTCAAATTGTGTACCTTCCCTGAAACAAAATACTACATACTCATTTTATCTAGATATTTTATTAACAAGATAAAGCTGATTTTATTCCTTTTTAAGCATATTATTACCTTAAATATACAACAGTAGTTTCAATAATTACTTTATTCTTCTTTTCCACACATAGGTGGGAACACTGTAAGCAAGTGATTTGTCCAAGCCAGGAAAGTGGAATGATATCATTCATAATTCACCCAGAACTTTACTAGATGCCACACTCCTTCCTATTTTGAGGTGTTTGGAAGCAGTTTTGCTAATGGTGGAGATAGGAGATGCACTCCAGGAAATTATCCAGGCTTGAGGCAGATATAGTCTTTCTAATCCAAGGAGGACCTGCTTTATGTCTAACCTATCATCTAAGAAAACTGAATTTCTTCTGATTAACCTCCTAATTCCATGTCCCTCATACTTGTTTATATTTACAGTGTGTGGTTCTTTTACTGTTCACATCTCTACTAACCTATCGAGAGATATCCTAACACTTACCTATAGTTTGATATCCCTCATGCATTTTTGAAGTAGTTCTATGAAGTCATTTCAGAAAATAGATATAGATAAAAAGAGAAATGCTATTTTTAATTGACAAAATAATTGTTGAAGGGCAGTCACCTTGGAATGGAACTCTTAAAGATGTATTGGAGTGATCAAGAAAAAAATGAGTAGTAGAGAAACAGTAGAGAAAATAAATGTCCATATGAAGTAATAACAAAATATCATTTAGAAAGTGAATTTTTTAAATGAACCACTGGTTATCAGAGAAAGCAAAAAGAACACTGATATTAAAATGAAAATTAACAGCATAAAATATTGATATTTCTCCAAATTTTCCCCAAGGTGATTTTTGCCCATTCTAAGAGTTACAAATATTTGATGAAACTTTAAAAATTACTTATTGAAAGTAATTTTAATATTTAAAAGTAATTTTTCCATTAAGGCAAGTATTAAAAATATAAAATACAGTGATGATAATCCAGTTTATTATTTTGTTATTTGCGAATAAGACTATATTTACCTATTATATGCTATTTGCAGGGAAATGCTAATAAATACAAGTCTGAATTATTTTCACTTATTGTGAGCTTTACTATAAAATATAGAAATTATAAAATAATACAGTGGATTTGCTAAAAATCCACTGTATTATTTTTATCTGATGCTGCAGTTTTCATATAAATGGTCACTCCCAAATGTAATATGTTATATTGTATCTTCAAATCATATATATTCTCACATAATTAAATTAGCCAGTGTGAATCACTTGTTAAATGGGTTCAAATCAAAATAGAACTTCATGTGTGATTAAAATAATTGAGTAGAATGTTTAAATTAATTTATAATAGCAGTTAATAATACGCTGTTAATTTTTTTCTTTATTATGTTTTTTTAATGATATCCCCCAAATGATTAAATTTCCCCACATGGTTTATAAAATACACATTTCTGTCAAAAGTGTTTATAGGTCAAAAATGGTTTGGAAAAGTTAATCTGGATATAACAATTATATCATTGTAACAAAGTATTACCTGGGTATTATCAATGTAAAGTATAATGCTTTCATTTCCATTGTTGAGGATTACTATTAAGTCACACAATATGTTTCCACTGTTAGGAAGTCAGATATTGCAACAAATGGAAAAATTGCCATTTGCTAGAATTTTCACTGATTTGATCTAAATAGTTCATTTCTTGGAAGTACAGATTCAGAAGAGGATGATGAAACTGTTACATGGAAGTTGTAATAAAAATCGATTAATTTGTACCAGTTATTAGTTTAATAATTCTATTTAACACATAATAATATATTCTATTTCAGTATTTTTCCTCTGTAACATTCTTACTATACAAAAATATTATATTCTTGCTTTTTCATATTTTATATTAAAACAATACGTTATTCTGCTGTTTCGACCCTTCCAAGATTTCTCATAGATAACTGAGAAGATTGAGAGCCAGCTAAATTCTCAGTAAAAATGTTTCAATGAATGTTGCAGAAGGGTAATTTGTATGGAAATGACATTTTCTGGAAGCCTGAGAAATGTAACAAAAAGAGAAAAGGAAACAACCTATCTTTGTACTGATGACAATGTTTATAATCAGTCTGGAAATAGTAAAAATTTAACCAGCTCCTGCAATATTATAACTTGCTTTTGATTTCTGTAGAGGCTTTTCAAGTAGATGTGGGTGTGACTAAAAAAATATATATTTGAAACTCTTCAATTAAACTTAGGATTGATACAAAAGAGTTAATTTATGTTAACTGTGTATTTGACCATCATTAACAATGCAAATATGCTGACACCTTCATATTTCATTCTCAAATTGAGACCAGCAAATTTAATATTAGTTTGGATGATTCTCTCACATACTCTCACTCTGTATGTTTATGTACATGCACATGTATATGTATATGTGTGTTTTTTCACCAATGTGCATGTAGGTAGATATAATGATTTGCTTTAAAGAGAGACAGTGGTGTTGACAGACTGGAGAAGCAAGTTCATGAAAATACTTCCTGGAGAAAACATATGGAATATTACAAAATTTTTTCAAACCTTAAAATCTTCTATTGGTATACATCCCAGCATATTATTAATAAGTATTAGTTAGAATAAAGAAACCTGTGATGTGTTGAATTTTTAAATAAATGTTTTTGCTCAACTAGAGATTTTCCTAAATTTCCAAAATTTCAAACCTATGTTTCTGTCTCATTGATTTATTTTTCAGCCACATGTAATATAATAGATAAACAGAATATATTAATTTGTGCTGTAAATTAAAAGGTCTCAGTTGATATAACTGCATTCTTTGAATCACCTTTGGCTACTACATTATTTATAGACAGTCATAGAGATACATCCTTATATTTATAAATTATACGTATACATACCTGTTTTTATAGGTATTCAAAGAAGGAAATATATCTTAAACCAAAGAAAAGACATAAAAACTGAAAACAGAAAGGAATTTTTGTCATAAAAGTCTATATCTCAGTGTTTAATGTACTCACCTGTTGTGCTAAACACCTGTTATGAACTTTAACTTATTGAAAGACTTCATAAGGTTTGAAAGGCTAAAGAAGAAAGACCAGTCAATGTGACATTTTGCCTGTAATGAGCAGAGGGATTCTTGGCAACATTAGTCCTTCAGTATGTTGATGTCACTCAGCCCAACTCTGCCTTTGATCTGACCCAGATGGTGTTTTGCCAGCTTTTTGTTGTGTCTTGCTGTTAGGGATGTGGATTAAAACAAACTGACCAAGTTGCAGTCCCAACAAGAAAGAACACTGAAAGGCAGGAGGAATCGTATGGAGCATGCAAAAGAGCAGTCCCTCAGTTATTTTTCTGTCTTAGCTACTGAAGTTTGTAGTCTAAGGCTTCTTTGATCCACAATACCAGTGGTTAAAATCCAGTTGTATATGATTTATAATTTTCATGTCTATTTGAAAGAAAATCCAGAGGAGGAACTCTATAGGTGCTTACTCTTCCAATAGGAAAAAAAAGTGCCTAATAACAAAATTAATAGCCTAAATATTTGATATGCAAGGAAACCATGTGGATATCATGCTGTGCTTTGCTATGAAAGTAAATTGAAAGCAATAAAAATAATGAGTCTTTTGACATAGCATGCCATTTGATAATAAAGAGCAGATTATGTTATGAACTTTGTACTGGAATATTCTTAAATATCATGTTTACTAGTATCTAATTATCTCTTTCTCTACCCCTGTTTGAATTGCATGGTGTAAGACATTATTTTCTCCATTTCCTCTCTTATTTCTAAAATATAAACATGATGATAGCTAACCGCAAATTCGAGCTAATTTATTTTGGTTATTTTCCCTGCTAAGTTAACTACAGGAGATTTAAGTTCTGATCCTAACTCAGCTATTACTTTAATTGTGACATTGAGTAAATTATTTAAGCTTAAAAAAGTAGTTTAGTCATAGGCAGAAGGATAAGTTAATTAAGAAGATGCCCAAGGATTCTTCACCTAACACTATAAGACATTTTATTCATTTCTGTTTGATTTCATACAATGTTCCTCTGGGGAGGACTTTTACAAGGAAACTTGTAAGACTTCTAAAGTCCTCTACACCCATCACCCATACTCTTGAGAAGATTCAGACTATTCCAGATTGTGTGTTTCCCACTGACCAAAATGGCCTTAATATTCCACTAGGCGTGGTTAAACTTTACACAGATTTCTTCCTGACTATAGGCACTTCATCTTATTTTTTTCTTAGAGAACTTACTTAGAAAGCTTGCAATTGTAAATTATTTCTCTGCCTTTTTGAAATGTATGCAAATCTACTCCCAGTCCCTTGCCAATTTTACAAGTTGCTCAAGCACTTGGAAACCATCCCTTTGGTGTGTAAACTTCTAAGGAAGTAGGACCACTATCTCTCAATTCCTGTGGGAGGGTAGGAGCAACTTTGATGGGCACCAATTATCAGACACAGAGCCCAAATCACAGAGAAAAAAACATTTGCAAACTCAATGTTCTTTACATATCCCATTGATTAACCTTCCCCCTAAAGTCCTTCAATATTTTTTCCACTATTTCACCCTAATGCTTAAGCACTTTTATTTCAGTTGTGTTGAGTTGAACCTTTCTTCCCTATTGCAATAGTTTGGATAGTCTTCCTTGTCTGTCTGTTTAAGTTTGTCTGGTACAAAATTTGCTTTGACACTCCTCACTTTTGTGTGAATATTTTTGCTAGAACTAGGGAGGAAATCCCATTCTTATTTTCCCAGTTACTGACACACTTTCTGTACTCAAGTTTCTAGCTAATTCATTTTTGCACATCCTATACTCATATTCCCTAATTTTGCTCACAATTTCCCATGATGCTGCCATTACCCATGCTAATTAAGTGAAATTCTGTTACTCTTTCAAAGTTTTGGCAAATGATGCCTACACCATGAAACATTATCCCACTTATTTCTTTATTTAAAAGTGATTTTTCCTTGTCTGAATTCCTACTGTACATTTTATACTTCTCTCTCAACTTAGTGTTACACATAATGTATTATTGTATGTGTATGTATAAATACACACATATATATGTATAACAACACTGATATTATATAATGTGTCATATATGTGTATTTTAGATACACAATAAATACATATATATGACACATTATATATGTAATGTCAGTGTCATTTAGTCTTTTTTTTAATAGATGAATTTGTCTTATTTTTTTGCAAGAACCTAAGTAAGCATAAATTATCCTTCAAACCAGTGGTTCAAAGAATTCAACTTTTAATTAATTTAAGTTTAATTAATTCAGTTTAAACAACATTAAACTATTGGTTACCATATTGGATAGTATAATTCTAGATTCTTTTAGATAATATAAATATTAATTTAACTTACTAGAATTGGTCTACTGTGCATATGTTTAATTTTAATAATTATCTAATTAAAAAAATATGCTTGTTTCCAAAATTCTGCATTCTTACTTGATGATGTTTTACAGATTAAAAATATTATTATCACAAAATAAAGATTGATAGGGACTTAGGCTAGTTTAAATTAATTTCATCAGCTAATTCAACTTTATATTACTTCCAGCTAGATAGTGAAGAGGCAAAACAAGAGGAAGAAGATGCTTGAATTCTATGTTACTTTAAGTAATGACCTTGCTTTATTCCTATAATTAGCTAATATAGTTGCTCAAATGCAATAAAATGGGAATAAATTTAATGTTGATGGTTTAGTAAGTTGTTATATTTACATGTCCACATAATAAAGACAGAAAAGTATTTCCTTTAAGAGATAAAGGAAGCAAATTTGGATTTACTCTGATACTGGTTTGGCTATTAGAAAATTAAAATAATCTGATATCACCATTAACTTCTACCAGACAAATTAATTTTCTAATAACATTTGGTGGGGGACAAATATTATAAGTTTACTTTTTTTAGCCAACACAACTCTTCATCAAAATATAAAGATTGTTCATATTGGTTTCCTCTATCTTATTTTTTTGCACATATTTTTATTTAGTTAGAACAGTGATTTGAGCTTGTGTTTCAGAATTGGATGGAAAAAATACAAGGGGGTAAGTACAGACACATAGATTGAATTAGGAGGGTTATTTAGAGGTACAGATAGGTGTTAGAGCATCTTTTCATCAGTGTGTGAAGAAAAGTGAATGAGAGAATTTGACTTTCGAGAAATTATGTTGTATGGTATAACATATATTATTAAAAATGAAAGCTAAACAATCTTTACTATGCCAACTACAATTTGGCACTTGCCTTCTACCTCTATCTACAAGGATTAAATCATGAGCTACTGAAGCTGCTGACCTTCAACATCCCCTGAATGGAGTTCAGGTTGGAAATCAGGAATTAGGCACTCTGTGCTCAGGGAAAAACTGGCAGAACAGGTCTTCAGAAAGATATTTTCAGGAGAAGATTTTATGAGCCCAATTCTTGCATCTCCTCGTATCTAGAAAAGCACTCAAATTTTTCATGGTGATGTCTGCTCCTTGTAACTAGCAGTAATATTCACAAGGCTAGCAGCAAACGTCTGCAAAACTGTGTGCATGATTGCATGTAACTCCCTTCACCAAAATCACATATATACAGACCATTCCTCCGGCCTCTTCCGAGTGGTTTCTCAGAGCTATCTGAAACGTTGCCCCCCGGGCTATAGTCCTCATTTTGCCCCAAATAAAACTTAACTCACAACTTTCATGTTGTGCATTTTTTTTTCAGTCGACAACTACTACAAGTTTAATTGGCGCTTGTTTGGTTATATATAAATTTATTTATATATAAATAATATATATATATTTATTTATTTATAAAATATACAAGGAACTATGATAGTATACAGACATTGATTTCACAAGGTATTTGATACAATGCAACAGGTAAAACCATTTTAGTGTAATATGTATGGGCTAGAGAAATGGTTTGAACACTTAATTTAACAGAACCGCTTTTATTTTCCAAATAAAATTAATACATATGTATACATATATATGTAAATATACATTATGTGTCATATATAAATACATGTAAATACATTTTACATGCATATATAAATAAATGATAATGATTGGAAACTCCCATAACAATAGTTTCCCATATATATCTGAATTCCAGTTTAAGAGTGTGATATATATTTTCAAATTGTCATTAAACTTAAGAGAAAACCTTCCACCTCTCCTATTTATCATGTTGTTTTCACTTTAACAGAAAATACATATGCTTTTCGGGTTACCGGAAACTGGGAGAAATACTTAATCCATTAGCAACAGCATCACTAAATAAAATGATTTTTTAGCCTGTAATGACAGTTGGAAATGGGATTTTTTATAAATAAAGGTTAATTACAAGACAATCATGTTCATTTATTTATGTTCTGCCTATGGCTGCTTTCCTACGACAAGGATAGAATTGAGTTCAACAGAGTGGTTTAAACTCACAAAGTGTAAAATATTCACCATCTGGTTCTATACAGCTTTAAAAAAAGTTAACTGATACCTTTTCTTATCTAAAAAAGATGAGGAGTAAAGTAAATAAAAAATTTTAGCTATCCACATCTTGATAGATATGTAGATTTATGATGAGTTAATGTGGAAAAGATACTGAGATTTTAGTGTCCATAAACTCACTATAATTCAAGGTTTGTGGTGTCCTCACTCAACATGCGAATACAATTTAAAGATTACATTACTTTGATGAACGTTTTTTGTTTGTTTTTTGTTTGTTTGTTTTTCTTTTCTGCAGTACATGGACCTCTCACTGTTGTGGCCTCTCCAGTTGCAGAGCACAGGCTCCAAATGCGCGGGCTCAGCTGCCATGGCTCACGGGCCCAGCTGCTCCACTGCATGTGGGATCTTCCCGGACTGGGGCACGAACCCGTGTCCCCTACATCAGCAGGCAGACTCTCAACCACTGCGCCACCAGGGAAGCCCTGATGACCTTTTTTTAATCAGAAAAGCTTTCTTTGGTGGATTAGATCAGAGGTTGGTAAACTATAGCCTGAATGTCAAATCCAGCTTGCAGCTTGTTTTTGTATAGCCTTGGAGTCATAAAAAATATTTTTAATTGATTATTTAAAAATATAACACAAAAACAAAGAATATATTACAGTGGCCATATGTGACCAAACTTAATATATTTATTATACATATTATACAACTTTTTACAGAAAAAGATTTACTATCTCAGGATAATGTGTTTGTGTTCTGTATTAAACAAATGATGTTTTGAAAAACAAACATATAAATAAACAGTACAAAAGATAGGTTTAATTTCTCCTACAAAATGAAAACTTTAATGCAACAGAAGCTTTTATTTTTTAGAAGAGACTATTTAGGGAAATATGCTTTAAGACTTCTTTTATTTGAAGATCTCTCTTGCAGACAAGAATCCCTATTAATTTGTTTTTTACAGGGCAGAATTAGAAGGTGAAGGCAAATGTATGGAAGTCACAAATATACAGACTTCTAAGAGTGTTTTCTATAATAAGATGACAAATAGAATAAAATAGCATAACAGTATAAAATAGTCTATTTAGAGTGAAATGGAATTAAGGACTCTAATGTACTTTTATCACATTTTTAATTTTCAAGAACATGTTACATTTCCTGAATATTATTATTTTATCATTAAATTTTATTATTGTTTTATACAGAATTATCTTCAGTAAGTGTGAATATAAATATATTTTTATAAACTTCTCTTTCCAAATTTTTTATTCTTTCATTTTCATCTGTGAGATTTGATTTCTGGTTTTCATATTAGAAGTTTTATCTGAAATGCCTATTGATTCTTGACTTTTTCTCATATTTGATAACTGACCACTGAAATGCTAATTGGGAGCCTTATGCATATAGGTGGATCTTGTCTTCTCTGGAGTTTGTTCTGGTTGTGATGCTATCTTTGAAATCAAGAAAGTTGTGTTTTTAGGCCTTTTCCTTTATGTTCTTCAGATAGTTCTTCCTATACTTAGCATGTAAAGGATGTCTATAGGTCTATCTTACAGAAATCTCTTAGATGAAGATTAGAGTTTTCAAAGTTTGGTATTGAATTAAATATTTAACAGCTGGCTTGGCCATCTCTAGGTTCAGGAATGCCCAAGGATTTGACTCTTACTTAAACTCTCCTTCCACATTAACTCAAGGATGGTATAAGTACACTAAGTACAAGGTAAATCAGGGTTCTGCTCAGTTATTATCTACCAATCCAAGCACCTGTGCCTGGTTACAGGTAGTGTTTATTAAGGAACATGTAACTGATAAATAATCTATAACTGATGAGTAATATATAATTAATGAGATGCAGCTCCATCTGTGAATGGGAGCTTGTTCTGTACTTCTGAGGGAGGGTATGACCAGCAGGGTATAAAAACTGGAGGAATTCTAATGCTAATGGATTCACTCCAAAGGTATGCAGTCTGCATTTTCCTCCATGGGGAGCCCAGTCTAGTGTTATTGGAACATTCAGGTAACATGTATGGGAGGCCTAAGAATTTTGCCATGCTGTTACAGTGCATGCTGTGTTGTTGCATATTCTGTACCATTTCTCATCACTAAATGTTTTGATGATGCCATGTTGCCTTATAAGTTTGACTGTCCATTCAAATCCAGGAACCCGGCTTCTGGAGCAGAGTGATCATTGCTGGCTGTAGACTTTTATTCTATTCCTCTCAGTTACAGTATGATAATGACTTACGCCTGACTTCAATTTAGCCCTTTATTACACTGCTACTGTGTCCCTTTCTTTTGCTTTTTTTTTTCTGAATATAAATCATCAGGCCATGTTAACCCCACATTCACTTCACTTTTCAGGAGCAGCTAACATGCCAATTCCTGAACCCTTGGATGAGTTTTTATATCAATTTGTTCATTCTTCACTTTACATTCTGTTGATTTAGTGTTCAGCTCAATTGCCTCTTCTAAGTTACCACTTCCATCAGATTATGGCTTCCAATATTGTGTTTTTGATTTTTTTTCTCCCATTTGTGTTGATTTTGAAATTATGGTTTAAAAATATATATACTATCCTTTTGGAGTAGGGGTTCCTCATACATTTGCTCTATACATCTCTTTGGCAGGCTAGTAAAGCCTGTGGAGTTATCCAAATAATGATTTAAATTCATGAAATAAAATATATAGAAATAAAACAGAAAACAACTGCACTGAAAAGTGGTCATACAAATATTTTCAACAGCATTTTAAATATAAGAATAAATGTATCTCCAGTCATGCATTAAATAAAAATACTGAGTTTCAGGTCTAAAAAGTAAAATAATTTGGTAGTAATCAGTATAATCTAAATTTCTACATCTTCAATGGGTAAAATATGTTATGAAGCTACTTGTGTTTTTTAATGATAATAAAGCCATAAATATTGCTAATACTACTGGAGTTTTTGCCTGTACATGTAATTGAAGGAAATAGACAAATGAAAATAAATATGTATATCAAAGTTTAAATTCATTAAAACTCAGGGAGCCTGGTTATGAATTTCTGATTTAGAGGGTCTTTAAGAATGGAGAACTTAAATCTGTGTTTCATGTTCCACCTTAAACTGGAAGTATCATAACTTAAATCCATGAAAATAAAAGCAATTTTCCACAATAATAATTGTTGAAAACACATTAAAAATGTTGGAAATAATTCATGGTTGCTGTATGTTATGTTTCACCACTCTTGTTCAGAAAAAAATGCATAATATAAATATATTTAATGGGGCAATATGAATTATTTTGAATGTGATCACGCAGGCAGAAGGCTACCAGAATAAAGATGCAGTTCTGATATTTAAACTGAATTGAAGTATATTCTTGTTATTAAAAAAGGTCATGCTTCAGTTATTGAGGTAAGTGGGATGAGAAAAGAAAACATGTTTTGAGGTTGTCATTATTCACATTGTGGAACTTTTAATGTAATACATCAGGGGGCATGGAGTATGATTTGCTGGCACATGAGTGTTTCCAAATATGTGGGAGAGAGAGAGCTTCTCTGAACATTTGCTCATATCTTTGTGGTTTTGGAAACAGAATCTTTCCGAGTTCAAATACTATAGTACTATATATTTTCTTTGTCTACTCGACAATTTGTATAGTTAAAAAGTATATATATATATATATATATATATATATGTACACATATATATAAAGCATATATAAATTTTATATATGTATATTATCTGAAATGCTTTATTAAAATCTATAATTTTAGGAAGGATAAAAATATATACGGACTTCTGGTTCAACCATAATGTAATAGACTAATTTTTCCCTGCTCCTTTATGCCAAGTACAACTAAAACCCTGGATATAACACACCAGGCAATCTAAGGACAACTGTGAGGTGGTGTGAGGATGAACTGGTTTGACCCCCCCCATAACTGAAGGAAAAACACAACTACAAAGTGTCTTATGTCTCCCCATGCAACAGAAGGTAGGAGACCTTGGCTCAGAGTGTTTACAGTTGCTAATCTGGCAACAATAGGCAGATAAAATCATTTAATCTCTGGATCAAATCTGAGTTCCTCTGACAACAGATGAGCCTGACAAAACTAGCCCTGCTAAAAATAAGTGAACAGGTGAAATATTCTCCTTGCCTGCTGGCTCTCAGACTTCCCTACCCGATAATGGGATAAATGGGTGGCATTGGCAAGAGGGATTCTACCTTAACAAGTGTTCCTTAGTTCCCATGCCATGGAGTTATCCATACTCCATACAGAGATACCAGGGTGGCCAAGAAGCACTGGCAGGGAGGATCACACCACAAGAACCTACCAAATAAGTACTCTTCATGCCTGACATCATGGGGCTGGGTAGGGAGACAGGGACCATACCCCCACAGCTGTGGACAAAGGATGTTGTGACTATCAAGCCATCAGCTACTGCAGCCACCACACTCTCTCAACAGTGCATCCTGAGGGGATACAGGATGGAGAAAAACATGATACTGGCCTTAGATAGTTAAGGCGCATATTAAAGAAATAATTTCATTAAGCCCAGACTGTTGTATCTTCCCGTACTTAGAAAAGTGCTAAATTCATTAACTTGAGATGTCTGTTTTTTCTTTAATTAACAGCAATCTTTTGATGTTCTGGCTACCTGTTTTTGTTTGTTTTGTTTCGTTTTCTGCAAAAACTCCTATATACACTGGCTCCTCCCTTGCGTCTTCAAAACAGCCCCTCAGAACTATCTGAGAGTCTGCATTCTGTGTTTAAGTCTTCAGTACGTCTGCCAAATAAAACATAATTCTCAATTTTTAGGTCGTGCATTTTTTTTTCAGTTGACCCAGCAAAGGTCTAACCATAAAATCTTCTTTGTCCCTGAAGTTCTGAGATATATCTCCCACTTTTTCGGTTCTTATTTCTGCTGAAACAGTACCACAAATTTAGTGTCTTAAAACAATGCAAATTAATTTTCTTACATTTCTGGAAGTCAGAAATCCTAAAGTAAAGGTGCTGTCCATGCTATATTCCTTCTGGAGTTTCTAGGAAACAATCCTTCTCTTGCTTTCCAGCTTCTAAACTCAGTCTGAACTTCTTGGCTCATGGCCCCTTCCTTCAGCTACAAACTGTATGATTCCAACCTCTGTCTCTATTACCACATATCATTCTCTGATGCTCTGTCCCCCTTTCTATCTTATAAAGACTCTTGTAATTATATTGTACTCACCCAAATAATCCAGGATAATCTTTTCACCTCAAAATTCTTAGCTGAGTCACACCAAAAAGTCCCTTTTGCCATGTAACGTAACATATTCACAGTTCCAGAGATTAACTTGTAGATGTCTTGGGGGGATATTGTGCCTACTATAGTCTCCCTTGTGTCCCCCGATATTCATGTGCTCTCCACGTGTAAACTATATTCACCCCATCCCAACATTTCCGTAAGTCTAAAACCACTATAGCATTATTTCAAAATCCAAAATCTCATCTAAACTTTATCAGCCTCAAAGTCCCAAATATCATCATCTAAATTACATATAAGGGAAGATCTGACTATAACACTTCCTGAGACAAAATTCCTCTCCATGTGTAAATCCAAGGAACTCAAGAAACAATTTAACTGCTTAAGATAAAATTGTGGGTCAGGCATAACATTTAAAAACACAACCATTTTAGGGGCTTCCCTGGTGGCGCAGTGGTTGTGTCCGCCTGCCGATGCAGGGGACATGGGTTCATGCTCCAGTTCGGGAAGATCCCACATGCCTCGGAGCGGCTGGGCCCGTGAGCCATGGATGCTGGGCCTGCGCGTCCGGAGCAAAAATTCACATAAAAACACAACCATTTTAAAAGAGAGAAAATGGACGGAAAAAAAAAATTCTTAGAAATTTTGAAAGTCAGCCTGACAAACCCCATCAGGTTTTAAGCCCTAAGAAGAACGGTTTCTGGTTCTGAAGTCAATTCTTCCCTGACTTCATGCTTCTTGGTTCCACCCTCAGAGTCATCCTTCTTTTACAAGAAAGGTATTGTAGCATGTGTTTTCATCTGAGTAGTTTTATTAGCCATTAACTTGCCTGTAGAACTTTGGGAGTTTGCCAGCTTTAGTTTACTTTGTCCTGTCTCTGTCCCTTTCCATGCAAGACAGCAGCGTTTCTGCTGTTATAACATTCACAAGAGCATTGTGCATCACAATATGTGTCTCAAGGAATCATTTAATTAGACACAAGATTGGTACACAGATCTTTCCTAGATAATCTCATCTTTATTTCTGGCTTTCTTTTGAGAGGAATCTGTGAATGACATGCCTAATCTCTTCAAAGAATCTTCAGTGCAACAGGACTTTTTGTTCCTTTAGAAGCACTCTCAGAATATTGTACAATCCAAGTATCTCTGCCTGGTTACAGATAGTTACTTATTAAGTAACATGTAATTGATAAGTAACCTATAATTTATGAGTATTTATAATTGATGAGACGCAGCTCCACCTGGAAACAGAAGCTTGTTATGTACCTGTGAAGAAACACAAAACCAGCAGCGTGGCGTCTCCAGAGCATGCTTGCCTTACAATTAATCTTCTAATTTTAGCATCTCTTGAAATCTGGATAAGTGAAGAAGTTCCGCGGACATCAAATCCTGCTTCCTTTTTTCTTAACAGTTCTTCCTCAGTTCATTTCATTTCTTTCACATTATAGTAACAGCAGTAAGTGAAAACAGCAAGAGTAAACCAGGCTTCATCTTAAACACTGCTTAGAAATTATCTTTGGCTAAATGCCCTTGTTTGTCACTTAAAAATTCTACTTTCTGTATAACTCTAAGATACAATTCAGCTAAGCTTTCTACCGTTATATAACAAAGAGATACTTTCCTACTTATCAATAATGTATTCCTCATTTCCTTCTGAATCCTCACCAGCAGCATTTTTAATACCCATATTTAATGGCTAACAAGAGTCTCTATACAACAATTTATGTTTTCTATAACAAGATATGTTTTCTCTTCCATACTCCTCACTCCTGAGTTCTTACTAGCAAAGTTCTTAATATCTATATTTGTTCTGATAGTCTGTTTTTGATTATTTAAATATCCTCTAAGAAAATCATGTTATCTATCATGTTCTACACTTCCTACTGCTTACTTACTAACAAAGTGGTTAATATCCATATTTCTACTAACAATCTCTTCAAGGAAATCAAGGTTTTTTCTATCATGCTCCTTAAAACTCTTTCAGCCTCTACCTATTACCCAATTGCAAAGCCACTTCCACATTTTTAGTTTTTGTAATAGCAGTGTCCCACTTCATTATTCATTGCTACTATAAGCATTACCAAAATATTGTCTTAAAACAACTCAAATTTATTATCTTACTGCTTTGGGGTCTGAAATCTTAAAATCAAGGTAAGGGCATGGTTACATTTATTTTGGAGGCTCTAGGGAAGAATTATTTCCTTGCCTTTTTCAGGTTCTAGAGGACATCTGAAATTCTCAGCCTGCAGCTCCTTCTTCTATTTCAAAGTTTACCACTCCGATTCTCTGCCTGTTGTGTCTCCTCTGACTCTCTGTCTCAATTGTTTAAAGATCCTTGTGATTACACTGGGCCTCCCCAGATCATCCAGGATATTCTTCTCATCTCAAGACCCATAACTTAGCCACATGTTCAAACACCTTTTGCCATGTAATATAACATATTCACAAGTTCCAGGGGTTAGGATGTTAACATCTTTGAGGAGCCATTGTTTTGTCTATCATACCCACCTAAAGACACTGGACAGCTCAAACTGGGGAAAACCTCTCACTACCATCATAAAACAGCAGGGGTCTTTGGATTTCCCAGAGGTAGCATATAACTGAAGAAATCCAAAATTACCTGGCAAAGTCTCTGAAAATGAAAATGTCTTTGGAACCAAAGCACACAAGAGTAAGGCAAGACATGTTTGTTAAACCTAAACATTGAATTCCTGCTAAAATAAAATATTTACATAAGATCCAAGTCAAATGATATAATAGG
The DNA here is from genome assembly GCF_949987515.2 of Delphinus delphis. Taxonomy (NCBI): domain Eukaryota; kingdom Metazoa; phylum Chordata; class Mammalia; order Artiodactyla; family Delphinidae; genus Delphinus; species Delphinus delphis. Next base: position 28,029,713 of record NC_082700.1, read on the forward strand.
CAAAATGTCCAGGCTATCATAAAAAAATCACTCATCTTACGAAGAAACTGGAAAAATAAATCACAATAGGTGTTAACACTAAGATGAATCAGATGTTGGGAGTATCTGACAAGTGTTTTAAAACAGATATCTTCAAAATGTTTCAACAATAAATTAAAGATTCTCCTGAAATAAATTAAAAAACTCTGCAAATTAATATGTTATAAAAAACCAAATGTAAATTACAGAACAAAAAATACAAAACAAAAATTTCACTCAGTTGGTTTAGTAGTAGACCGGAAATGACATAGATAGAATCAGTAAACTTGTGGAAAGAAAATATAATTCACATAATCTGAACAAGTATGGACTAAAAAAATGGACAAAGCCTTAGGAACAATGTGTTAATAACAAAGGGTACACCATGTGTGTCATCAGAGTCATAGAGAAGAGAAGAAGGAGAATATACCTAAAAGGGGGTCTGAAGAAGTAATGGCTGAAAACGTCCTACATTTGGAAAAATAAATAACCCACAGATTCAAAACACTTAGCAAACCCTAAAATGAAAAAAACTAAAAGAATTCCTCCCCAGACATACAATAATTCAATTTTGAAAACTAAAGACAAAAAAAAATCTGGAAAACAGCCAGAAAGAAATGACACATTACTTATAGGGGAACATTAATTTGAATAAGTGTAGATTTCCTATTTGAAAGTAAAGAGGCAGAAGGAAGTAGCACAATCTTTTTCCATTGTTGGATGAAAAGTACTGTCAACCTCAAATTTTTTATTCTTTGAAACTATCTTTCAGAAATGACAGGGAAATAAAGACATTTTCAAATGAAGGTAAGCTTTAAAAAAAAAAGTCTATAAAAAACCTATTCTTAAAGATTGACTAATTCAAAGCCTTGGAAATAAGAATCACATTGTTCACAGTAGGATCTGGGATAAGACCATCTACTATCATCCTTTTCTCTTTGGATTCTGTAGTTCTCTCTACTCCTCCCACAGCCTACATATAAAATGCTCCACAGTCCATCTGTGTAATACTCACCTTCACAAACATAACTTGCTTTAGTTGAATTTAATTTTCAGATTCAATTCTACTGAAAATCAAGTCTAAACAGATAAAAATAATACTCACTCAAGACTTGCTATAGTTTTTTTCAGTAATTGTGCCACTCAATATAAACTAACATTTATTTAACTAAACACAAAAGTTCCTTGAAACCAAGGATAATGCAATGGTATTTTGGGTAGTCTTTATAATGCTTTTTTTTTTTTTTTTTTTTTGCGATACACGGGCCTCTCACTGTTGTGGCCTCTCCCGTTGCGGAGCATAGGCTCCGGACACGCAGGCCCAGCAGCCATAGCTCACAGGCCCAGCCGCTCCGTGGCATGCGGGATCTTCCTGGACCGGGGCACGAACCCATGTCCCCTGCATCGGCAGGTGGACTCTCAACCACTGCACCACCAGGGAAGCCCCCATAATGCTTTTTATTAAGAATTAATCTGCTCAAGACTTTGAGGTTGTTTTCACTTATGATATTTGAGAATATTTTACTTTATACATTAGAATTTGTGAAGAAATGATCAGATTACATCTAGCATATTGTTTTAATTTCCACTTACCATGTTTTATAATTGCTTACAAACTGAAGAGACTCAAAAGGAGCTGCTAGTTGATTGACCAATTTCCCTATGTGCATAATTGGTATAGTACATGCCACATAAATTTACATTACTACTACAAATAATTATTATAACAAGTAATTATGTAGTGCTTACTATGCACCAAAATCTAATCTATGTGGTCCACATAGATGAATTTATTTAATTATTCAATATGCTTATTTAATAAATAGTGAATCTGTGTTATCACAAGGGTAAATAATTTGTAAAAGGTCATACTTTAATCAGTATTGGTTAACTGCTATAACAAACAAGTCCCAAATCTCAGTGAAATAATAAAATAAAGGTTTGGTTTTATTTAGGTCAAAGCCAATGGAAATATTTCTGGTCAGTTGGCTCCCCTACAAAGCCCTCCTTGAAGTGGAAGTGAAGGTCACTAGCTGATGCCATGTTGTACCTCTGCCATCTTGTGGTTTCTAGTTGACCCTGACACCACTGAGTCTGCAGTCAGAGAGAAGAAAGCATGAGGAAATCAAACAACACACTTAACTGGGACCTGGAATTGACACATGTTACATTAGACAAACCTAAGTCCACATCCTCCTCTATGAGATATGAGAAATTAGAAGATATGATAAAATATGTTTCTTAGTAAGGCAGCCACTTTCAAGAAAAAAGATTCTTACTATGGAAGGGAAATGAATCTCTAGTTGTTACCCAGTCATCTATGATGCAGTGAGTAAACTGAAATATAACCTCAGGAATTTGGCTCTCAAGACTGTGCTACACTATTCTGTGATAAACAAAACTAGGATAAATAATACATATTTTATAGTACAGAATATATAATAGTATAGTATATAATACAGGGATACCTTGGAGATACTACAGGTTTGATTCCAGACCACCACAATAAAGCAAATATCACAATAAAGCAAGTCATGTAATTTTTTGTGTTCCCAGTTCATATAAAAGTTATGTTTACACTATACTGTAGTCTATTATGTGTGTAATAGCATTATGTCTAAAACAACAATGTACATACCTTAATTAAAAAATATTTTATTGCTAAGAAATGCTAACCATCATCTGAGCCTTTATCAAGTCATAATCTTTTTGAAAGAACATTATCAAAGATCACTGACCACAGATCACCATAACAAACATAATAATAATGAAAAACTTTGAACTATTGTGAGAATTACCAAAATGTGAGATAGAGACACAAAGTGAGCTGTTGGAAAATGACACCTATAGATTTGTTTAATGCATGTTAATCACAAACCTTTCATTTTTAAAAAACATAGTATCTGTGAAGTGCAAAAAAAAAAAAAAAAAGAAAGCACAGTATTCCTGTATATGTGAATAGATAATATAGTGTAGTATAATGATGTTTGGTATATACTAGTCATTCAATAAAGGTTGGCTATTATTCTATTATTAAAGAATTAGTAAGAGAAACCATTTCAACAAGTATAAGAATAAAAGAATGATTCATTAAAAGGTTACAAGGATATCGTATTGAATACAAAGGTAGGGATGAAATACACTTATGATGAAAGAAAATACAGAAAAACTTAGCAGAGAAGTAGAAACTATGAAAAAAGAAACAAATAGAAATTATGACTGAATAAAAAAAACTGAATTAAAAATATAATAATTCACTGGATATGTTTAACAGCATAATATATGGCAGAGAACAAAATTAACTTTTAAAATAGATCTATAGAATGCTAGATTTCATAAATGTTAACTCAGAGTATTAATGGGGTTATTTAAAGAAAGTCATAGTCATGAGGCAATCAATAGCTTACATTTAGTTGGAAAAATGTCCAATAAAATTAGCCTATAATCAAAATTTTAAAATAATATGTATAAATATGTACACATATGTATGTTTTTACTTTAACTTGTCATTATAAAAGCATATTTCAATCTTTCCTCCATATTCTTGGATGATGGCTTTCTTTTTGATATGTTTTCATAAAAGTGTAGAAAATGAAATTTTGTATTTAGTCCCAAATTTGAATTGATTAAAAAAAATAAAAACCAAAATGTCAATTTTCAGATAGAAAATCCAAAAGTATTTTGTAAGAAAGAAACACTAGATATAATACACAAAATATTGTGAGAGATGCCCAGGGAATAACTTTTTTCAGTTGGAATTTTCATTGCAATATATCTTACAAATTGCTGAAGGTTGTAGCAAGCAAGAATTGTAACATGATTTAAAATAGTTTGCCCTTTACAGAACTCTGACTATATGTATTTGTGATCATGTATTTACTTTGTGGCAGGCTTCAAGAAGGAAACATACACACATACATAAACACAGACACAAAAACTAAGTATACAAAATACAAGAAAGTGACATACGTACTTGTATTTTATTTTTATATAAAACCAAACAGATACAATTACTGAAAAATTCAACTGAAAAATCTTGATATTTATATGAAACATGCCAAATCAGGATTTTGAATTAAAATTTCTAATTTAATCTAGATAGCAAGAATGAATTTGGTATAACTTAACTATGGATTAAAACTTAATAAATTTACAAATATATATATACCTCAAATTTGGAGTTAAAAATTTGAAGAAAACTGAGCATAGTATTGATGTGATGAGAAAATTAAGAAATGTGTAATACTCAACAATTTATAACAAAATTAGAATATTTGAACTTGATTCTTATGCAATATTAGAGAAATCCTTCGGTCATGTAAACAGAATCTTCTATATAAAATATTACTCTGTCTCTAATCAAAACCAAGATGTTAATCTAAATGTTAAGACTGATTGCAAATTAAGGCAGCTTCTTAGGAAACAATGGAGGAAACATATTTTTAAGAACAAAAGTATACATTTGAGGTTCAGTTGAAAGATGCAAATAAAAAATTTTAAACCACTTTATTGAGGTATGATTGACATACGAAAAGCTTTAAATATTTAATGTATAGAACTTGATGAGTTTGTAGATAATATATGCCTGTGAAAACTTCATCAGAATCTATGCCATAAACATATCCATCACCTCCAAAAGTTTTCTCCCATCTTCTTTATCATTATTTTATTTTTTATGAAAAGAGCACAACATAAGATCTACCTTCTTAGTAAGTTTTTAAGTATACAATACAATACTGTTAACTTTAGGCACTATGCTGTTTCATACCCTTTGACTAATACTTTGCTGTTTCTCCCCACCTCTAGGCCCTGGCAACCACCATCCTACTGACAACTCTCTGCTTCTATGAGTTTCACTATTTTAGATACCTTATATATGTGGTATCATGTAATATTTGTTCTTTTGTTTCTGGCTTTTTTACTTAGCATAGTGTCCTCCAGGTTTATCCATGTTGTCACAAATGGCAGAATTTACTTTTTTTTAAGGCTGAGTAATATTCCATTGTATGCACATACTACATTTTCTTTATTCTTTTATCCATCAGTGGACATTTAGGTTGTTTCCATGTCTTGGATATTGTGAATAATGCTGAAATAAACATGGGAGTAGAGATATCTCTTAGAGCTCCTGCTTTCAATTCCTTTGAATATATACCCAGAAGTGAGGCTGTTGAATCATATAGTAATTCTATTTTTAATTTTTTGAGGAAAATCTATACTGTTTTCTGTAGTGGCTGCACCAATTTCCCTCAACAGTGTACAAAGTTTCTCTTTACTCCACATCCTCACCTACACATATTATTATTATTTTTGATAATGGACATCCTAAGAGATGTAAGGTGATATCTCATTGTAGTTTTGATTTGTATTTTCCTGACTTTCCTGATGATAGGTGATGTAGAGCACATTTTATATATCTGTTAGTCATTTGTTGTTGGCCATTTGTATGTCTTCTTTGGAGAAATGTCTATTCAGGTCTTTTGCCAATTTTATAATGAGGTTTGTTTTTTTGCTATTGAGTTGTATGAGTTCCTTACATATGTTGCATTTTTAACCCTTTTATAAGATATATGGTTTGCAAATATTTTTCTTCCACTTTGCTTTTTCATGTGTTGCTTGTTTCCTCTATTGTTCAGAAACATTTTAGTTCCCCCTTGCTTATTTTTGCTTTTGTCGCCTGTGTTTTTGGTGTCAGATGCCAAAATTTTAAATTATTTTAAATAGATGTACCTAAAAATAGATGCCAGATTAAAGGGAATGAGAAAAGAAAAGAAATGATATAAAATACAAAGATAGAAATAAGAAAAAAGAAGATAAAAATGACAATTATAAGATAGAGGTAATATAACAGTAGTAACCATTCTTGTTTCAGAAGAAAAAAACGACCCTCTGGAAAGTGCTGCATGCATTGAAGATTTTGTGACCATTTGGTGGTAGATAGGAGAGAGTGGGTGGCTCTATAAGTTCCTCTGCTATAAAGTTATAAAGGTGGGATATTTTTGGAATCTGTGGGAAAATTCCCTTCTTAGCTGTACTGTTCATGCTGTTAATCTTCTAAAGAAATCCAACTGTTATTTCTCCTACTGCCGACATACTTAATTATTGTTGCACAGAGCAAAGCAATGATAAGATCTGAACAAAACAGATGGCTCAGCATTGCCAGAAAACTTATGTTTTTGACATGATTTTTATAAGACACAGAAGAAAGTATAATTTTGTTGAAAATGTCCCAGACTAATCAGCATATTTTTACAACACATATAGACATGTAGTATTAGCGTACTATAACATTATTTCATATTTCTTCAATGATGTTTTTCTAAGTGCTTTATAAAAGCATAAAAGATGTGTAAATCATTTCTAAAGTATCAGATAATTAAGAATATTTGTTTGTTCATGAGTATAGCCAACTTGACAGGGTAATGCTCCTTTGCATCTTTGCATGCCATCTTTGAAAATCAAGTGGAAATCTGGAGTTTTAATTCAATTAATTTGGGCTTTAAGCTTGTAGAGTTCTTTGGATTTATTGAATGCATTTGCCATGTTAATTTCTAATATATTGATTTACTTATTGAATTAAAATTAATTATTGTGCTCATGTTCATTTCTAGGCAATATATTATGACTAGTAATATACATATTGATAGGAAAAGGCCTTGCTCTTTGGTGAATTATTACTCAAAGGGGGAGGTTGACATATAAATCTACAGTGTAAATTTTATTGTTATTAAGTAAGTATGAAGTTAGAGGCAAGACTTGAGGAACATAAAATTTGGGGCATTAAAGTCAAAATCTCAAGGCTAGGAAACTTTCTAGTATATATGATGACATTTATATTTTGCAGAGAATTGGAAGTGTTGTAAAGGCAAAGATAAATGGAAAATGAATTCAAGTCTGTAAGAAAAGCATAAGAAAAAGCACCAGTACATTATAATGTGTGATGTAGGTAGCCAGACACAAACATGTAATACTTAAGGAAAGAATGTTGAAAGATAAACCTGAAGGGATAAGTAGTATTGAGTTTTGTTGGGGCCTTGTTTGATATGTGAAATATTAAATTTTATTCTATTAGTGAAAAAGAGCAATATACATGTATAGAGGGATAAAATGAACCCCTTGGCTATAATATGAAAGAAGAATTTAAGGGAGATATTGCTGAAATCAGAACAGAGTAAATGTATTGTCAATAGTGAGATATGCATGCTTGCATGATTAGTAAGTTAATAAATAAGTTAATGAAAACATGTATATATGTGCTAAAACACTGTTGACTAAATGAAATCATACATTTTAGCTTTATTTTCTAATTTTTAAAATTTTTATAATTATTCTTTTTTTTAAAAAAAGATAAATAATAAATATGTTTGGGCTTCAGGTGAGGAGTCTGAAACTCAGAAGACTTAGGTGACTTTTCTATGGATGTATAGGAAGTAGTGTCACATATTTCACTTCCAAAACAATTTGTTTTACACTCTACTAATATCTCCATCAATATATAGAAATAATAACTTAAAATTCGTCTTTACAGGAAATGTGTTTTCCTGTAAATATTAAGTAGTTATTATAGGTAGAGTGGGTTTTTTTTTTTTTTTTTTTTTGCGGTACGCAGGCCTCTCACTGTTGTGGCCTCTCCCATTGCGGAGCACAGGCCCCGGACACGCAGGCTCAGTGGCCATGGCTCACGGGCCCAGCCACTCTGCGGCATGTGGGATCTTCCCAGACCAGAGCACGAACCCATGTCCCCTGCATCAACAGGCTGACTCTCAACCACTGCACCACCAGGGAAGCCCAAGAGTGGGGTTTTAAATCATTTTACCATTTAAACAGATTGTTAAATTGATTAGATTGGTAAGATTGATTGATAGTGTTATATTTAATAAAATAAACCATCTGTAGAATTCCTTTTAATAATTTGTAAAAGCATATGATATCCTTTATTCTAAAATTAACTTTGATAGTTTTAACAACTGAATCACTTATTCTTAAGCAAATACTATTATCAGATTTTTCTATAATTATTTGAAAACCTTACAATCAAAGTAATATGCATATTAATTAAAACGTGTGAGTCTGCTCCTAAAAAATATGGAAAACTGGTAAATAAATTTTAATTTACTTTCTCATATTTTTGTTGATTTTATTTAACTTTATTTATGTTCAAACAATAGAGTGCTATTGGTAGAAATACATGAATTATTAATGATTTTAAATCTCAGTATAAAGTTTCCACACAAATTTTTAATGAAACCGCTATGTGCTAATATAATTTTTAGTGTTGAACTCATCATATGCCTCTTTAAAAGCACTTTATTTTTCATCTGTGGAAGGCACCACACATATTTTTATTTTATTTTATTGCTTCTCCTCTTGTCATCTCTCCCATTAGAGAAATTTCCCATATATGCTCACTCTATTGGCTCATATGACATTGTCATTATCCTTGAAATTATGAGTAGTGTGGTTTGTATATATCTTTTAATTTGTATTATTGTTATTGTGATAGAAATTGCGTTCAATTTGATACTTATTGTATTCCACAGTTTTCAAGATGTACCCATATTGCTAATAGTCTAACTCAGGACTTGTGCTTATATCACACTCTACTGTCAAAGGCATGTAACATATTGCATATTTCTCATATCTATTTCCTTGATATGCTACTATCTCATTGCTACCACAAATAAAGCTTCCATGAAGACCCAAGTATCCACCTCTTTGGGGATCTGTGTAAGAGCTTTGCTGTGGTACACAACAAGTAGAAGAATTGCTCGTGCTCCCTCACAGGGAATGATCATTTTAAAATTGATTAAATACTGCTAATTTTGTTTCCAGTTTGGATGAATGAGTTCAAGGAAAGCATGAAGTTCTCCATATCCCCAGACCTTGATATAAACTTGCTTTCACATTTAGTCAATCAAATATATATTAACTGTATTTTATATTTTATAGTGTTTTCTTTTGTCTTAGGGTAGCTTTTTTTTAAACATCTTTATTAGAGTATAACTGCTTTACAATGATGTTAGTTTCTACATTATAACAAAGTGAACCAGCTGCACATATACGTTTATCCCCATATCTCTTCCCTCCTACGTCTCCCTCTCTCCCACCCTCCCTATCCCACCTCTCTAGGTGGTCACAAAGCACCGAGGTGATCTCCCTGTGCTATGCAGCTGCTTCCCACTAACTATCAGTTTTACATATGGTAGTGTATATATGTCCATGCCACTCTCTCACTTTGTTCCAGATTACCATTCCCCCTCCGCATGTCCTCAAGTCCATTCTCTAGTAGGTCTGCATCCTTTTTCCCGTCCTGCCCCTAGGTTGTTCATGATCATTTTTTCTTTTCTTTTTTTTTTTTTTTTTTAGATTTCATATATATATGGTAGCATACAGTATTTCTTTTCCTCTTTCTGACTTACTTCACTCTGTATGACAGATTCTAGGTTCATCCACCTCAATACAAATAACTCAATTTTGTTTCTTTTTATGGCTGAGTAATATTCCATTGTATATATGTGCCACCTCTTCTTTATCCATTCATCTGTTGATGGACACTTAGGTTGCTTCCACGTCCTGGCTATTGTAAATAGAGCTGCAATGAACATTGTGGTACATGACTCTTTTTGAATTATGGTTTTCTCAGGGTATATGCCTAGGAATGGGTTTGCTGGGTCATATGGTAGTTCTAGTCTTAGTTTTCTGAGGAACCTCCATAATGTTCCCATAGTGACTGTATCAATTTACATTTCCACCAACAGTGTAAGAGGGTTCCATTTTCTCCACACCCTCTCCAACATTTACTGTTTGTATATTTTGATGATGGTCATTCTGACTGGTGTAAAATGATATCTCATTGTACTGTTTATTTGCATTTCTCTAATGATTAATGATATTGAGCATTCTTTCACGTGTTTGTTATCTGTATACATTCTTTGGAGAAATGTCTATTTAGGTCTTTGCCCATTTTTGGATTGGGTTGTTTGTTTTTTTTGATATTGAGCTACATGAGCTGCTTGTAAATTTCAGAGATTAATCCTTTGTCAGTTGCTTCATTTGCAAATATATTCTCCTACTCTGAGGATTGTCTTTTCATCTTGTTTATGGTTTCCTTTGCTGTGCAAAAGCTTTTAAGTTTCATTAGGTCCCATTTGTTTATTTTGGTTTTTATTTCCAATTCTCTAGGAGGTGGGTAAAAAAAGGATCTTGCTGTAATTTATGTCATAGAGTGTTCTGCCTATCTTTTCCTCTAAGAGTTTTATAGTGTGTAGCTTTACATTTAGGTCTTTAATCCATTTTGAGTTTATTTTTGTGTATGGTGTTAGGGAGTGTTCTAATTTCATTCTTTTACATGTAGCTCTCCAGTTTTCCCAGCACCACTTATTGAAAAGGCTGTCTTCTCTCCATTGTATATCCTTGATGCCTTTATCAAAAATAAGGTGACCATATATGTGTGAGTTTATCTCTGGCTTTCTATTCTGTTCCATTGATCTGTATTTCTGTTTTTGTGCCAGTACCATACTGTCTTGATTACTGTAGCTTTGCAGTATAGTCTGAAGTCTGGATGCTTGATTCCATCAGCTCTGGTTTTCTTTCTCAAGAGTGCTTTGGGTATTCAAGGTCTTTTGTGTTTCCATACAAATTGTGAAATTATTTGTTCTCGTCTGTGAAAAATGCCACTGGTAGTTTGATAGAAATTGCATTGAATCTGTAGATTGCTTTGGGTAGTATAGTCATTTTCATAATATTGATTCTTCCAATCCAAGAACATGGTATTTCTCTCCATCTATTTGTATCATCTTTAATTTCTTTCATCAGTGTTTTATAGTTTTCTTCATACAGATCTTTTGTGTCCTTAGGTAGATTTATTCCTAGGTATCTTACTCTTTTTGTTGCAATGGTAAGTGGGAATGTTTCCTTAATTTCACTTTCAGATTTTTCATCATTAGTGCATAGGAATGTAAGAGATTTCTATGAATTAATTTTTGTTTCTGTTAGTTTACCAAATTCATTGATTAGCTCTAATAGTTTTTTGGTAACATCTTTAGGATTCTCTATGTACAGTATCATGTCATCTGCAAACAGTTTCAGCTTTACTTCTTGTTTTCTCATTTGGATTCCTTTCATTTCTTTTTCTTCTGATTGCTGTGGCTAAAACTCCCAAAACAATGTTGAATAATAGTGGTGAGAGTGGGCAACCTTGTCTTGTTCCTGATCTTAGTGGAAATGGTTTCAGTTTTTCACCATTGAGAACACTGTTGGTTGTGGGTTTGTCATATATGGCCTTTATTATGTTGAGGAAAGTTCCTTCTATGCCTACTTTCTGCAGGGTTTTTATTATAACTGGATGTTGAATTTTGTCAAAAGCTTTTCCTGCATCTATTGAGATGATCATATGGTTTTTCTCCTTCAATTTGTTAATATGGTGTATCACATTGATTGATTTGTGTATACTGAAGAATCCTTGCATTCCTGGGACAAACCCCACTTGATCATGGTGTATGATCTTTTTAATGTGCTGTTGGATTCTTTTTGCTACTATTTTGTGGAGGATATTTGCGTGTATATTCATCAGTGATATTAGTCTGTAATTTTCTATTTTTTGTAGTATCTTTGTCTGGTTTTGGTATCTGTGTGATGGTGGCCTCGTAGAATGAGTTTGGGAGTGTCCCTCCTTCTGCTATATTTTGGAAGACTTTGAGAAGGATAGGTATTAGTTCTTCTCTAAATGCTTGATAGAATTTGCCTTTGAAACCTTCTGGTCCTGGGCTTTAGCTTCTTGCAAGATTTTTAATCACAGTTTCAATTTCAGTGCTGGTGATTGGTCTGTTTATATTTTCTATTTCTTCCTGGTTCAGTCTTGGAAGGTTGTGCTTTTCTAAGAACTTGTCCATTTCTCACAGTTTGTCCATTTTTTTGGCATAGAGTTGCTTGTAGTAATCTCTCATGATCCTGTGAATTTCTGCAGTGTCTGCTGTTACTTCTTCGTTTTCAATTCTAATTCTACTGATTTGAGTCTCCTCCTATTTTCTCTTGATGAGTCTGGCTAATGGTTTATCATTTTTGTTTATCTTCTCAAAGAACCAGCTTTTAGTTTTATTGATCTTTGCTATCATATCCTTCATTTCTTTTTCATTTATTTCTGATCTGATCTTTATTATTTCTTTCCTTCTGCTAACTTTGGGGTTTCTTTGTTCTTCTTTCTCTACTTGCTTTAGGTGTAAAGTTAGGCTGTTTATTTGAGATGTTTCATGTTTCTTGAGGTAGGATTCTGTGGCTATACACTTCCCTCTTAGAACTGCTTTTGCTGCATCCCATAGGTTTTGGGTCATCATGCTTTCATTGTCATTTGTTTTAGATATTTTCCGATTTCCTCTTTGATTTCTTCAGTGATCTCTTGGTTATTCAGTAGTGCACTGTTTAGCCTCCATGTGTTTGTATTTTTTACAGATTTCTTCCTGTAATTGATATCTAGTCTCATAGCATTGTGGTCAGTAAAGATACTTGATATGATTTCAGTTTTCTGAAATTTACCAAGGCTTGATTTGTGACCCAAGATATGATCTATCCTGGAGAAATTTCCTTAAGCATTTGAGAAGAAAGTGTATACTGTTGTTTTTGGATGGAATGTCCTATAAATATCAATGAAGTCTATCTTGTTTAATATATCATTTAAAGCTTGTGTCTCCTTGTTTATTTTCATTTTGGAAGATCTGTCCATTGGCGAAAGTAGGGTGTTAAATGTCTAATTCTATTATTGTGTTATTGTCTATTTCCCTTTTTATGGTTGTTAGTATTTGCCTTATGTATTGAGGTGCTTCTATGTTGGGTTCATAAATATTTACAATTGTTAAATCTTCTTCTTGGATTGATCCCTTGATCATTATGTAGTGTCCTTCTTTGTCCCTTGTAATAGTCTTTGTTTTAAAGTGTATTTTGTCTGATATGAAAATTGCTACTCCAGCTTTCTTTTGATTTCAATTTGCATGGAATATCTTCTTCCATCCTCTCACTTTCAGTCTGTATGTGTCCTTTGGTCTGAAGTGGGTCTCTTGTAGACATGATATATATTGGTCTTGTTTTTGTATCCATTCAGCCAGTCTATGTCTTTTAATTGGAGCATTTAATCCATTTACATTTAAGGTTATTATCAATATGTATGTTCCTATTACCATTTTCTTAATTCTTTTGGGTTTGTTATTGTAGGTCTTTTCCTTCTCTTGTGTTTCCTCCCTAGAGAAGTTCCTTTAGCATTTATTGTAAAGCTGGTTTGGTGGTGCTGAACTCTCTTAGTTTTTGTTTATCAGTAAAAGTTTTAATTTCTCCATCAAATCTGAATGAGATTCTTGCTGGGTAGAGTAATCTTGGTTGTAGATTTTTCCCTTTCATCAATTTACATATGTCCCACCATTCCCTTCTGGCTTGCAGAGTTTCTGATGAAAGATCAGCTGTTATCCTTATGGGGATTCCTTTGTGCATTCTTTGTTTTTTTCCCTTGTTGCTTTTAATAATTTTTCTTTGTATTTAGTTTTTGATAATTTGATTAATATATGCCTTGGCGTGTTTCTCCTAGGATTTATTCTGTATGGGTCTCTCTGTGCTTCCTGGACTTGATTAACTATTTCCTTTTCCATAGTAGGCAAGTTTTCAACTATAATCTCTTCAAATATTTTCTCAGTCCCTTTCGTTTTCTCTTCTTCCTCTGGGACCCCTATAATTCTAATGTTGGTGTGTTTAATTTTGTCCCAGATGTCTATGAGACTGTTCTCAATTCTTTTCATTCTTTTTTCTTTATTCTGCTCTGCAGTAGTTATTTACACTATTTTATCTTCCAGGTCACTTATCTGTTCTTCTGCTTCAGTCATTCTGCTATTGCTTCCTTCTAGAGAATTTTTAATTTCATTTATTTTGTTGTCCATCATTGTTTGTTTGCTCTTTAGTTCTTCTAGGTCTTTGTTAAATGTTTCTTTTATTTTCTCCATTCTATTTCCAAGATTTTTAATCATCTTTACTATCATTACTCTGAACTAATTTTTAGGTAGACTGCCTATTTCCTCTTCATTTGTTTGATCTGGTGGGTTTGTACCTTGCTCCTTCAACTGCTTTGTGTTTCTCTGTCTTCTCATTTTGTTTAACTAGCTGTGTTTGGGGTCTCCTTTTCACTGGCTGCACATGTGTAATTCCTGTTATTTTTGGTGTCTGCCCCCAGTGGCTAAGTTTGGTTCAGTGGGTTGTGTAGTCTTCCTGGTGGAGGGGACAAGTGCCTGTGTTCTGTTAGGTGAGGCTGGATCTTGTCTTTCTGTTGGGAAAGTCTCCATCTGGTGGTGTGTTTTCATGTGTCTGTGACCATATTATGATTTTAGGCAGCCTCTCTGCTTATGCGTTTGTTTGTGTTCCTGTCTTGTTAGCTGTTTGATGTAGGGTGTCCAACACTGTATCTTGCTGGTCATTGAATGGAGCTGGGTCTTGGCGTTGAGATGAAGATCTCTGGGAGATTTTTGCCATTTGATATTACTTGTGGCTGGGAGGTCTCTGGTGGACTTATGTTTGGAACTTGGCTCTCCCACCTCAGAGGCAGAGGCCTGTCACCCGGCCTGAGCTCCAAGACCCTGTCATCCACACAGCTCAGAATAAAATGGAGAAAAGAAGAAAGAAAGAAAGAAAAATAATAAAGTTATTAAAATAAAAATAATTGTTATCTTTTTTAAAAAAATTAAAAGTAATTAGAAAAAGAAAGAAGAGAGCAACTAAACCAAAACACAGTTCTACCAATGATAACAAGAACTTAAAACTATACTAAAAAAAACAAAACAAACAAACAAAAAAAAAAACGACAGAAGGAACCCTAGGACAAATACTTAATGAAAAGCTATATAGACAATGTCACACAGAAGCATACATATACACACTCACAAAAAAGGAAAAAGGAAATATATTTATCATTGCTCCCAAAGTCCACTGCCTCAATTTGTGATGATTTGTTGTCTATTCAGGTATTCCACAGATGCAGCAGGGTACATCAAGTTGATTGTAGAGATTTAATTCACTGCACTTGAAGCTGCTGGTAGAAATTTCCCTTTCTCTTCTTTGTTCACACAGCTCCTGGGGTTCAGCTTTGGCTTTTGCCCTGCCTTTGCTTGTAGGTCTCCTGAGGGCATCTGTTCTCGGCTCAGACAGGAAGGGGTTAAATTAGGAGCTGATTAGGGGGCTCTGGCTCACTCAGGCTGAGGAGAGAGAGGGACACGGAATGCAGGGTGTGCCTGTGGTGGCAGAAGCTGGTGTGACGTTGCACTAGCCTGAGGCATGCCATGTGTTCTCCCAGGGAAGTTGTCCCTGGATCACGGGACCCTGACAATGGTGGTCTGCACAGGCTCCCAGGAGGGGAGGTGTGGATAGTGACTTGTGCTTGCACACAGGCTTCTTGGTGCCTGCAGAAGCAGGCTTAACATCTCATGACCGTCTCTGGTGTTGTGCTGATAGCCACGGCTTGCACCCATCTCTGGAGCTCATTTAGGTGTTGCTCTGAATCTCCTCTCTTCATGAACCACGAAACAAAGAGGTAAGAAATAATCTCTTGCTTCTTCGGCAGCTCCAGACCTTCTCGTGGACACCCTCCTGGCTAGCTGTGGCACACTAGCTCCCTTCAGGCTGTGTTCATGCAGCCAACCCAAGTCCTCTCCTTGGGATCTGACTTCCGAAGTGGGAGCCTCAGCTCCCAGCCCCCACCCTCCCTGGTGGGTGAGCAGACAATCCTCTGGGGCTGGTGAGTGCTGGTCGGCACCCATCTTCCATGCGGGAATCTCTCTGCTTTTCCCTCTTCACCCCTGTTACTGTGCTCTCCTCCATGGCTCTGAAGCTTCTTTCCCCCTCCACCACCTGCAGTCTCTGCCCTCAAAGGGGCTTCCTAGTGTGTGGAAACCTTTCCTCCTTCACAGCTCCCTCTCACTGGTGCAGGTCCCATCCCTATCCATTTGTCTCTGTTTTTTCTTTTTTCTTTTGCCCTACACAGGTACGTAGGGAGTTTCTTGCCTTTTGGGAGGTCTGAGTTCTTCTGTCAGCATTCAGTAAGTGTTCTGTAGGGGTTGTTCCACATGTAGATGTATTTCTGATGTATTTGTGGGAAGGAAGGTGATCTCCATGTCTTACTCTTCTGCCATCTTGAAGCTTCTCCCTTATAGTGGTTTAAAAATATGTTTTCCTAAATGTTAGTGAAGTTGAGTAGCTAAAATAATGTGTGTGTGTGTGTGTGTGTTTCATATGTTTGCATGTAGTTTTACATAGATAAGTGCATTAAAAATCTAAAAACAAAATCAAAGCCAAGGATCAGTATTTTTGGTGGATTTCTGTACTTCTTTTGTTAATATGTATAAGTATCTATATTGCCTTGCTGGTTTAAGATTTTACATATATATCTTCTCCAAAAATGAGACCTACCTGTTAACTCCATCTATAGTATTCCATATGGAGCATATATAATTACTTTTAATGATTTCAAAGCCAAAAAATTTTATCATATGAGTTATGCTTTTGGGTTTCCTTTAGAACTATTTCACTTAATGTAACAAATATATTTTCCTATATTTTCTTCCATTACATTTTAAAATTGTCTTTCTCATTTAGGTCATTTTTTCCAACTGAAAGACACATTTATGTATGGTATAAAAACTCCTTTATTTTAGTCCATATATTGGGACTGTTTTAAAACAGTAATGTCTGTACATTTGTAATACTTCTTTGATCACATATTGTGTTTTCATATGTGTCTCTTGCTGGACACTCAATTGTCTTTTGAAATTTAGTTTCCTATTTATTTCCCAGTAACATCTGTTTGCCTGTATTTGTTCATTAATTAGTTAACTCACTTGTTTATTTATTTGTTTATTTTTATTACCATGAGTAGGTAACATATTTTAACATCTGTAGAACAAATCTTCCTACATCGTTTTTTTTAAATTCCAACATTTCTGTAGGTATTGTGAACTTTTTCCCTAAGATTGTTTGTAAAATAAATTAAAAATCCATTAGATGGGGCTTCCCTGGTGGCGCAGTGGTTGAGAGTCCACCTGCCAATACAGCAGACATGGGTTTATGCCTTGGTCCGGGAGGATCCCACATGCCATGAAGCGGCTGGGCCTGTGAGCCATGGCAACTGGGCCTGCACGTCTGGAGCCTGTGCTCCGCAACAGGAGAGGCCACAACAGTGAGAGGCCCGCATACGGCAAGAAAAAAAAATCCATTAGATGTTTAATTAAAATTGAATTGGATTTCTAGATTGCTTTCAGAAGACCTGGCATCTGTATCATATTAACTTGCACCATAAAATGAAGACTATGTATGTATTTATTTATATTGCCCTTTAAAATTTTTAACCACATTTAAAAATTATCTTCATACAAATATTCTTCATCTTTAAATAATATATCTAGAAAATTGCATTTACAAATGCAGAGGACAATACATATCAATATGATATGTTCCCTCTCTATCAATCATAAATAAGTTCAAGTTATTAATTATTCAAATGCTCTGTATCATAGCATATTTTGTGTATGCTGTAACACTTCTTTTCTTTTGATCATATGTGCCTAAAATATACTTTTTTTCATTCTTTTATTTTACACTTTTGAAGAAATGCCTACTTTTAAATATGTTTCTTTGGGATAGTTGACTTTTCTTTTTTCTTAACAGTTGTTTATTTCCCCATTTCTCTCACTCTCTACTTTGCTCACTCTCTCTCTTTTTTTTTTTTTTTTTTTTTTTTTTTTGCCAGCTCTTGATCTAATGTACTGTGACAAGATTTCAAAAAAATCTGAGAGTCTTTGATCTGATCTGTAGTTTACTCAATTACACTTCAGAAAATATTTGTTACCTCAGAGCTCATTTTTACCATCTTTTTATTTTCCATTGATCAGCTTCTACATATTGTTTTCTTCTTTTCCCACCATCCACTTTATAGATCAAATTTCTATGTGGATTTGCATGTTATCCATTATATTTTATTCTTCTAGCTGTTACCTCTATCATATTGTTACTTATACTTGTGTTTATTCCCTCCTTTCTCATAAATATCTCTATCTCACCTTTGTATTGTCATCAGAAAGACAAATTAAAATGTCTTTATTGCCCTTTGGTCTTTTCTTCTCCTTTCTCTTACATTTTGGTATTATTGCACAATATTAATTCTCAGGATCTAAAGATAAAATTTTGTTATTACTTTTCAAACAGCAAATAGTTATTATTCCTCTTGGCTTTCCATATATCTGCGGAAACATTGTTTCAGTCAGCGTCCAATCAGAAAAGCAGAAATCTATTATTGTGCTTTAAACAGATGAATTTAAAGACTGGCAATTAGGTACAACTGTGATTGATGTGCTGGAGGGGAATAACAAAACAGGCATCTGAAAAACTAAAAAAAAAAAGATTAAAAGCCAAAATTTAAAAAGTAACAAGGAAGCAAACAAGCAAACAAACAAAAGACCAAACCAAACACTTTACTAAAATCCTGGTTAATGCTCAGTGTTGTGAATGGATTAGTGAAACTTATTATTATTATTTGTTGTTGTTGTTGTTTTTCTTTGCGGTACGTGGGCCTCTCACTGTTGTGGCTTCTCCCGTTGCAGAACACAGGCTCCGGACGCACAGGCTCAGCGGCCATGGCTCACGGGCCCAGCCGCTCTGGGGCATGTGGGATCTTCCCAGACCGGGGCACGAACCCATGTCCCCTGCATCGGCACGCAGACTCTTAACTACTGCGCCACCAGGAAAGCCCCCTTTTATTATTTTTATAGATCTAAGCTCCAAGCTTCCTAAACACTGTTCAAATTTATTTTGAAGTAAAATTCAAACTGAATGATCTGTAGAGCTCTGCCATAAAAGTCTTTTTAAGCAAATCAGAAGCATTTTCTCTTAAAGCAAAATCAGGCTTCATTTATATGGCTGGAAGTTTTATTATCATTAATTTTAAATTGTTAAAGATTATTTTTAGCTTTCTTTAAACTGTTTTGTTCCTTCAGGGACTTTTTATTAAAAATGAACCAACTGGTGTTGCATACAGGGAACACATGCAAACACTTTGGCTTGTTAATGGTATGTGTGAGTAGACAAAGGAATAACTGCTGTGATAAATATTCTCAAATAATAATACAAAAATGAAAAGCAAAAGAAAGTGTGGATGAGAAAAACTGACTCCTTTCTCCCTTCCTATAGGGAGATCACACATAAAGAAAGTTCCTTTTCCTTCCACCTGGTGGGGTTCCTCAGTGTGATTGATGTCTCCAATTCCAAGTGATAATTATAGCAAGGAGTGCAGCATCACTCTGCTCAGTGGTGAAGGTGATTCAGTGTATTTTCAACTGGCATTGCAGGGGAGCGGAGATTTTTCTTTTTATGTATCATTTATAAATTGATATGGCAACCCCACCAAGCAGTAGCTTTTAAAACTTAATGAGGATGAAAAATTGTGTGTATGTTCAAGCGTATACCTGTGTGTGTAAGTGTATGTCTAACATTTGACGTTTCTAAGAAGTTGACAGGAGCAAAAATCCAAGCACTTGAATATATTTTGATGTTTTCCCTTATTTCTTTGTAAAAACAACTCTATCTTTAATTTGTATATTGATAATAAAAACTCAGGACAAGTGATTTTTTAAAGTGTCCTTGTTTGAGATTATAACACACCATTGCACTGTGACTGTATGATATTCTAACTACCCTGGCTATTGACTATAGTTGATAGATTTTGTAGGTAAAAATATGATTCTCAGTTAAATTTAAATTTCAAATAAACAATGAATAAATTTTAGTATAAGTATGTCCCAAATATTGTGTGGGGAAAGTTATACTAAGAAAATATTCATTGTTTATCCAAAATTCAAATTTAACTGAGAATCCTATGTTTTATCTGGCAACCCTAATATTATCTTCCCCATATTTAATTCTCAGAAAGAATCATTTTGAGGAAAATATAAATTATTTCAATGTGTATGTATGGTTACAGAACAAATATTTAGATGGATTAAATAGAACTTTGAGAGTGGGAAACTTGATATTTTTCCTGCCTCTTTATTTCAGTAAAGTCAAGCAGTGAACAATGTTCCATAAAGGTCAATTGGCAACTGTACCATCTGCTCTGGGTCCCTAGAATAAATTTCCTGCTGGGGCCCTGCTACACATGAGCACATGTTATTTGCACAAAGACCAAAATCTTATATTGTATTCTTGCTTGATCCCTGCAGTGGTTGCTGGCTCAGCAGCATCAGTAATGGTGTTTGTGGCCAAATTCTGGACCTTCATTATGCTGACTGCTGCCAATCACAGGAAGAATGAGTCTAGCAAGTTAAAACAACATGAAATGAAATGCTAGAACATATGTGCTATGGACAAACAGGTAATAGCCTCAGATTACTTTTACCAGACCTGTTTACTCATGCCCCAGGTTGTGTGAGTATTGACTTTTAAAGACTCAGAGCCACACCCTTTCCCAGAGAATTGCCCTGGGAAGATTGAAATACCTCAGAGAACATGTCTTCTGTTGCCCCCACCTATCCAGTCAATGAATGATGGATAATAGGCTGCAAAATATCTCAAGGTAGGACAACTTTTGATGCAATTAATACTCTTGATCTCCCTATGAAATCAGGCTGAGTCTAAACTTCAGGTAAAACCATAAATTTGCTTGGCTTTTTCTCCTGCTCTGTTCTCACAGATTTCACCAGAGAGCACTAACTCAATAAACAACTTATGCCTAAATCACCATCTCAAATTCTGCTTCTGAGCATCTCAAACTAGGACAATATCCTATTGTCATAAAGGAAACTGTTTATTTACAGAAAATCAAATAGGAGGGTCAAAGAATTATCTGTTGAATGTAAAACCATATGAGAAAAACTATACATATTCAATACTAACTATACTCCTTAGCTCCTCTGTATCATCTAATCTACTGTCCATCCCTTGTAGTGTATTTTGTCAGTTACTGTATTCTTCATCTCTGTTTGGTTCTTCTTTGTATTCTCTAACTCTTTGTTAGATACTCCTAACTTCTCACTCTGTTCATCCAATCTTCTCTCAAGTTCTTTGAGCATCTTTATGATTATTATCTTGAACTTTTTATCAGGTAGATTGCTTATCTCTATTTTACTTAGTTTTTCTTCTGGGGATTATCTTATTTCTTTCTTTGGAACATATTCCTCTGTCTCCTCATTTTGCCTTATTTGCTCTGCTTATTTCTATGTATCTGGTATATTGGTTATATTTCCCGACCCTGGAGAAGTGGCCTTTTTAGGAGATATCCTATGTGTCCCAGCCACACATTCCCCTCTGGTCACCAGAGCTATATGCTTTAAGGGTGTCCCTATGTGGACTGAGTGCGTCCTTCTGTTTTGACAGGCTGACCACTCTGCCTGGTTTTGTAGGCATGCTGGTCCCTGATCTGGTTGGTTGTCTGGTCCTGTCTTGTGCAGAGGCTGCCTGCTGTTGGTGAGCAGGACTGGTCACAAGTCAGCTAACTGCAGAACCCTGGGGTTCCCAGCTCTAGTATTTGCTTGCTGGTGGGTGCTACTGGCTCCTGACATGGCTGGCTGTGGGTTCCAGGATGTCCCAAAGCTGGTGTCTCCACTGGTGAGTGGAACTGGATTCTCAGGCAGTTGGTTGAGATGTACGAGGTGTCTCAGTGTCGACCTGCTGGTGGGCAGTGTTGGGGCCCAGGGATGCCCAGGCTAATGACAGCCTGCTGGTGTTGGATCCAGATCTGGGGTCTTTGGCTGCCAGGTTCTGGGGATCCCAGAGCTAGTGTAGTCCTGCTGGTGGGTGGGGCACTTTCTGGTACAGCTGACTTTGAGGTTTGGGGTATCCTGAAGCCGGTGTCTGCCTACTGGTGGATGGGGTTATATCCCAGGATGGTTGGCTGAGGGGCCCAAGTTGTCCCAGAGCTGGTGTTGGCTTGCTGGTGAGCAGAGCTTGGGTCCATGGAGGCCTGGGGTTACTGTGGCCCACTGGTTGGTGGTGCTGGGTCCTGGGGTCTCTGGCTGCAGGGTCCTAGGGGTTCTAGAATTGATGTTGGCCTGCTGGTGGTTGAAGATGAGTTTTGACAACTGGTTTGGGGATTCTGGTGGGTCCCGGGGCTAGTGCTTGTGCACTGATATATGAGACCAAGTCCTGAGCCCTCTGGTAGACAGGCTGGTTCTGGGAGGGCTGTGGGCTCAGCATGTCTTAAGGCAACTGACATTCTGATTGGTGGGGCTTTGTCCCCACCCAGTTGGCTGCTTGTCTTGAGGCATCCCTGAACTGCTGCTAAGAGTACTCATGAGCAGGGTCAGCTCCTGGCTCTAATAAGCTAAATGGAAGATTCCTAAAATGGTGCTTGCCAGCACCAATGTACTCTTGGGAGAATGAGCTCCCATAAATATCTGCTGCCAGTGTCTGTGTCCCCAGGGTGAGTTCCAGTTGCCTCCTGTCTCTCCAAGATCAACAGGTGTGTCTGACCCAGGGTCCTTTCAAATTACTACTTCTTCCCTGGGTCTCAGAGCATGTGAGATTTTGTGTGCACCCTTTAACAGTGGAGTCTCTATTTCCCACATCCTTCTGGCTCTCCCTAAAGTAAGCCCTGCTGGACTTCAAAGCAAATGTTCTTAGGGCTCATTTTCTGGGTGTAGGAACTCTGGACTGGGTAGCCTGATATGAGTCTTGGACCCTTCGTTGCTTGAGAAGATCCTCTGCAATTGTAATTATTCTCCCATTTGTAGGTCACCCACCTAAGGGTATGGGTCTTGACTAGACTGCATTGCCACTCACCTATCCATATCATCAAGGTTTCTTATTTA
Organism: Delphinus delphis; assembly: GCF_949987515.2. Classification (NCBI taxonomy): domain Eukaryota; kingdom Metazoa; phylum Chordata; class Mammalia; order Artiodactyla; family Delphinidae; genus Delphinus; species Delphinus delphis. Next base: position 28,052,548 of record NC_082700.1, read on the forward strand.
TATTTTTAGTTGTAGAAGATATTTTCTGCTAGTCTTCTGGTTTTCTCATTAATAGTTATTCTGTAAATAGTTGTAATTTTGGGGCTTCCCTGATGGCACAGTGGTTGAGAATCTGCCTGCTGGTGCAGGGGACACGGGTTCGAGCACTGGTCTGGGAGGATCTCACATGCCGCAGAGCAACTAGGCCCGTGAGCCACAACTTCTGAGCCTGCACGTCTGTAGCCTGTGCTCCGCAACAGGAGAGGCTGTGATAGTGAGAGGCCCGCACACCGCAATGAAGAGTGGCCCCCGCTTGCCACAACTAGAGAAAGCCCTCACACAGAAATGAAGATCCAACACAGCAAAAGTAAATAAATAAAATAATAAACTCCTACCAACAACATCTTCTTTGGAAAAAAAAAAAAAGTTGTAATTTTGGTGTACCCATGTGGGGAGGTGAGATCAAAGTCTTCCTACTCCACTGTCTTGATCACATTCTCTCACTTAGATCCTAATAACAAAGTAGGCACTGTGTCCCATGATGAAATAAATTTGTGGAAACAACATTGAGATAATATAACAATGTCCACATATGGAGGCTAGGGTGAGAAATGCTGAGTGCCTTCACATAGAAATTTAGAAAAAACAGAGGCAAAATTATCAAATTATGTTTAAACACTCTTTCATATTCAAGATGTTGATAAGTATATTTATATAAAAGATTTTATAAGGGCTCAAATACATAATTGCTTTCTTTTGATAAAAATGAATTGCCTCCTGAAAATACTTTTATGGAAATACATAGATGACAGTGCATTTTACTGACTTTTTTTTTTTTTTTTTTTTTTTTTTTTTTTTGCTGTACGCGGGCCTCTCACTGTTGTGGCCTCTCCTGTTGCGGAGCACAGGCTCCGGAAGCACAGGCTCAGCGGCCATGGCTCACAGGCCTAGCCGCTCCGCGGCATGTGGGATCTTCCCGGACCAGGGCACGAATCCGTGTCCCCTGCAACGGCAGGCGGACTCTCAACCACTGCGCCATCAGGGAAGCCCCTGACATTTTTTATTAAGTTACATTTTTTAAAAAAATCTTATCAGCATTCATATAAGTAAACAGTGTGTTTTACTGCTCATTTCCTAATAATTTAACCTGGCACCATCTGACAAAAAGATTGTAACTATTGAAAACTACTTTAACATATTAGAAGTATCTCTTCTTGCAGAAAAATAATATGTTCACTTATTAAGATATGCAAGATATGGATATAAAGTCCATTTTGAAGATACATATTTTGCCTATGATTTCCCCATAGTGAAATAACATGTTAAAAAGAAAGGGTTTTTTGTTCGCTTGTTTTATTTTCATTTTGTTTTTACAATTAGCTAAACTCAAAGCACTCAGAACACAATCTTTTTCCAGATTTTTGTGTTCTTACAAAGATATACAAGTTTTCAAATATAAAATTACTGACATCTTAATTGCATAAATATGAGATATGAATGAGACTGTAACTCACTTCCAGAAACTTTTTTTAAATCAATATTTTCTAACAGGAAAGTTTAGAACTAAATTAAATCATAAACATAAAATGACATTTTTCCCCATCCATATTTGTTAAAGGCACCAAATATACCTGAGAATACTACCATATATATAAAGAAAATAAAAGCCAGAAAAAAGTCACAGAATCTTGAAGGAAATAGCTATAAAAAACAAAAATCACTCCAATACTAAACACACATGACCTCCATAATAGACAATTGAATTCTGAATCATGTCTCTGAGCTCATAGTGTTTTGCTGCATAGGCATTTTATTTGGCTGCTGTTTTCTTCAATTTTATTCCTAGGCAGAAAATCTGCTGAACCTCTGGAAGCTGGCAACTCAGCCAGGCAATTTACTTGTGCCCATATAACTGAACACAACATAGTGTCAACATTTACCTCTGCCAATTCCTGACGGCAAACACACTTTGGCTAGACCGTCACAAACCTGGACTAATGAGAAATATAAAGCCTCAGAAGGATCAAAGATTCAGTCTTTTCACATTAACAACAGAGGTTGGGATACCATATGTAATTGTTTCAATCTGCCTAGACAACTGTTCACCATCAATATTGCTCTACCCCCACAAACACAATCCTGGCCTCATCCATTGCACAGAAAATTTGTAAATAGGTTTGTGGTTGGGATTCTGTGTGATCTGCTGAGTGTGCATGTCTTATATGTTATGTGAGACAATATCCCATAGTTTCTTCCATGGCCAACTCTTCCTAAGATATGCCTGTGGTCATTTAACAACAACTAAAATTGTCTGAAATTACCCCAGCAGCCTTTGGTCAAAATACAGTGTTCTTCAGATGAGCCCCAAGTGTCTGGTCTATTCTAACAGAACAATTTCTTAGTGTCTAGTGGTATCAACATTTGCTTTGAGCTTTCAGTTGGGTGAGGCAAATAAAATATTTTAAATGATGATTTCCAATTACTTCTTGAAAAATAGGGGAAGTCCTGATTTTTTATTTTTTATTTTTCTGAAGCTGAACTTGTTCTTTGGGGAAAAATATTGCCCGTATTCATCCACATTTGTGGCAACACTTACAATACAAAAATAAATTGTGTAACTATACAATACTCCAGCCCAAAGGAGCACAGATTCCAAATCTACTTGGTTCAGACTGCAGCTTCACTCTCCAAATAAGATTTATGACTCCACTTGGGACTTGCATTATTGGGCAGTGAGGGAACTTTACTAAGGAAGGGGAACATGTATTTAAGTCATGACAGAATTCTGACAGATTTTCTCCTAGAAAGGATGGGAAGATTGAGAGTTACCTTAAATCCCCTTAAGACTCTTTTGATGGGAAGCAGTGAAGCAAGTTTAAGGTAATGTCGTTTTCTGCTGTTGTATCAGTACTATCTAAGATAAATTTCACCATCTAAGCTGCAATTTATCAACGTTTTTAGTGATAGTACAACAAATCATCCCAAAAAGAAAGTTGTTCAAGTTGCTTTCCCAAAACTAATTGTTTTTCTGGTATTATGAAATTTAGATAAGTTGTAATTTTCTCAGTATATTTAAATAATTTTATAACAGGAAACAACCTTAAGGGGACCCAGGTTGCCTGATTTTTAATACAATCTGTAGCCGAAAGGCGAAGCTGTTTAAATATTAATTCTGCAATGTCATTCATGACTAGATTCGGAAAAATATACTTCGGTTGCTACTACTGAATCCTCCCTGAATATGTTTCATGTTAATTACTTGCTTTAATAAAGGTTAGGAGTGGATGACTTAGAAATAAAACCCAACAGTAAAAACAATAATTTTATCCTTTTTTGCACTTATTTTCTTTTATCATTTATCCTTATACTTCAATTCCTTTGTGCTTTTTTAACTGGCTATGACAATGGTGCAGAATGTTAAAAAGGTATATCTTGGTTCAAAGTCAGGTAATAATAACCTTCTCTGGTAATGACCAACATAGAAGTTAAATATTAACCATTTTCAAATTTTCCTTTTTGACTTTGCTGGCGGTAATCTAATAAGATGTCAATGTAAAAGTTTCTTTTAATATTCATGCCCACAATTATATGAATATGCAAGACTCTTCGTGCTCCTAATACAGAACAACAGCAAATATAAAGCGAGTCTGTGGAGAACTTCAAGATGGCAGGCAGATAAGATGTGGACATCACCTTCCTCCCCCGAAATACATCAGAAACACACCTACATGTGGAACAACTCCTACAGAGCACCTACTGAACGCTGGCAGAAGACTTCAGACTTCCAAAAAGGCGAGAAATTCCCCATGTACCTGTGTAGGGTAAAAGAAAAAAGAAAAAACAGAGACAAAAGAATAGGGACGGGACCTGCACTTCTGGGAGGGAGCTGTGAAGGAGGAAAAGTTTCCACACACAGAGAAGCCCTTTCACTGGCAGAGACGGGGGCTGGGCAGGGGTTGGTAAGCTTCAGAGCCACGGAGGAGAGCGCAGCAACAGGGGTGCAGAGGGCAAAGTGGAGAGATTCCCACACAGACGATCGGCCGACTAGCACTCACCAGCCCGAGAGGACTGTCTGCTCACCTGCCAGGACGGGTGGGGGCTGGGAGCCTGAAGGGGACTACTACACCACAGCTAGCCGGGAAGGAATCTGGGAAAAAGTCTGGACCTGCCTAAGAGGCAAGAGACCATTGTTTCCTGGTGCACGAGGAGAGGGGATTCAGTGCCATGCCTAAACGAGCTCCAGAGATGGGTGCGAGCCGCGGCTATCAGCGCGGACCCCAGAGACGAGCATGAGATGCAAGTCTGCTGCTGCCGCCACCAATAAGCCTGTTTGCAAGCACAGGTCACTATCCACACCTGCCCACCTGAGAGACTGTGCAGCCCGCCACTGCCAGGATCCCGTGATCCGGGGACACCTTCCCCGGGAGAACACACGGCATGCCTCAGGCTGTTGCAATGTCACGTTGGCCTCTGCTGCCGCAGGCTTGCCCCGCATTCCATAACCCTCCCTCCCCCCAAGCCTGAGTGAGCCAGAGCCCCCGAATCAGCTGCTACTTTAACCCCGTCCTGTCTGAAGCGGGAACAGAAGCCCTCAGACAACCTCCATGCAGAGGTGGGGCCAAATCCAAAGCTGAACCCCAGGAGCTATGTGAACAAAGAAGAGAAAGGGAAATTTCTCCCAGCAGCCTCGGGAGCAGCAGATTGTATCTCCACAATCAACTTGATGTACCCTGCATCTGTGGAATAACTGAATAGACAACTAATTATACCAAAATTGAGGCGGTGGACTTTGGGAGCAACTGTAGACTTGGGGTTTGCTTTCTGCATCTAATTTGTCCTGGCTTTATGTTTGTATTAGTTTAGTATTTAGAGTTTATTACCATTGGTAGATTTGTTTATTAATTTGATTGTTCTCTTCCCCCTTTATATATATATTTTTTTCTTTTTCTCTTTATGTGAGTGTGTATGTGTGTGCTTCTTTGTGTGATTTTGCCTATATAGCTTTGCTTTTACCATTTGTCCTAAGGTTCTGACTGTCTTTTTTTTTTTCTTGGTATAGTTTCTAGGACTTGTTATCATTGGTAGATTTTTTTGTTTGTTTGTTTTGGTTGCTCTCTCTTTCTCTTTTTTATTACTTTTTAATTTTTAATAATCATTTTTTATTTTAATAACTTTTCTTTTCTTTCTTTCTTTCCTTCTATCTTTCTTTCTTTCCCTTTTTCTTTCTTTCTTTCTCCCTTTCTTTCTTTCTTTCTTTCTTTCTTTCTTTCTTTCTTTCATTTTTTCTCCCATTTCTTCTGAGCTGTTTGGCTGACAGGGTCTTTGTGCTCCGGCCAGTTGTCAGGGCTGTGTCTCTGAGGTGGGAGAGCCAAGTTCAGGACACTGGTCCACAAGAGACCTCCCAGCTCCACATACTAGCAAATGGCAAAAATCTCCCAGAGATCTCCATCTCAATACCAAGACCCAGCTTCACTCAACGACCAGCAAGCTACAGTGCTGGACACCCTATGCCAAACAGCTAACAAGACAGAAACACAACCTCACCCTTTAGTAGAGAGGCTGACTAAAATAATAATAAGGTCACAGACATCCCAAAACACACCACCAGATGTGGTCCTGACCACCAGAAAGACAAGATCCAGCCTCATCCACCAGAACACAGGCACCAGTCCCCTCCACCAGGAAACCTACACAACCCACTGAATCAACCTTATCCACTGGAGGCAGACACCAAAAACAATGGGAACTACAAACCTTCAGCCTGCAAAAAGAAGACTCCAAACACAGTAAGTTAAGCAAAATAAGAAGACAGAGAAATATGCAGCAGACAAAGGAGCAAGATAAACACTCACCAGACCAAAGAAATGAAGAGGAAATAGGCAGTTTACATAAAAAAGAATTCAGAGTAATGATAATAAAGATGATCCAAAATCTTGGAAACAGAATGGAGAAAATACAAGAAACGTTTAACAAGGACTGAGAAGAAATAAAGAGCAAACAAACAATGATGAACAACACAATAAATTAAATTAAAAATTCTCCAGAAGGAATCAATAACAGAATAACTGAGGCAGAAGAACAGATAAGTGACCTGGGAGATAAAATAGTGGAAATAATTACTGCAGAGCAGAATAAAGAAAAAAAGCATGAAAAGAATTGAGGACAGTTTCACAGAAGTCTGGGACAACATTAAATGCACCAACATTCGAATCATAGGGGTCCATGAAGAAGAATAGGAAAAGAAAGGGACTGAGAAAACATTTCAAGAGATTATAGTTGAAAAATTCCATAATATGGGAAAGGAAAGAGTCAATCAAGTCCAGAAAGTGCAGAGTCCCATACAGGATAAATTCAAGGAGAAAAATGCCACAACACATATTACTCAAACTATCAAAAATTAAATACAAAGACAAAAATTAAAAGCAGCAAGGGAAAAACAACAAAGAATATACAAGGAAATCCCCATAAGTTTAACAGCTGATCTTTCAGCAGAAACTCTGAAAGCCTGAAGTAAATGGCAGGAAATATTTAAAGTGATGAAAGGGAAATACCTACAACCAAGATTACTCTAACCAGCAAGGATCTCATTCAGATTCGACAGAGAAATTAAAAACTTTACAGACAAGCAAAAGCTAAGAGAATTCACCACAACCGAACGACCAAACCAGCTTTACAACAAATGCTAAAGGAAATCATCTAGTCAGAGAACACAAGAGAAAGAAACTACCTACAAAAACAAACCCAAAACAATTAATAAATGGTAATAGGGGGCTTCCCTGGTGGGGCAGTGGTTGAGAGTCCGCCTGCTGATGCAGGGGACACAGGTTCGTGCCCTGGTCCAGGAGGATCCCTCATGTTGTGGAGCGACTGAGCCCGTGAACCATGGCTGCTGAGCCTGCGTGTCCGGAGTCTGTGCTCCGCAATGGGAGAGGCCACAACAGTGAAAGGCCCACGTAACACACACACACACACAAAAAAAAAGGTAATAGGAACATATATATCAATAATTACCTTAAATGTAAATGGATTAAATGTTCCAACCAAAAGTAATAGACTGGCTGAATGGATATAAAAACAAGAACCATATATATGCTGTCTACAAGAAACACACTTCAGACACATACAGACTGAAAGTGAGGGGATGGAAAATGATATTCCATGCAAATGTAAATCAAAAGAAAGCTGGAGTAGCAATTCTCATATCAGAAAATATAGACTTTAAAATAAAGACTATTACAAGAGACAGAGAAGGACACTATGTAATGATCAAGGGATCAATCCAAGAGGAAGATATAACAATTGTGAATATTTAAACACCCAACATAGCAGCACCTCAATATGTAAGGCAAATGCTAACAGCCATAAAAGGGGAAATAGACAATAACAAAATAATAGAATGGGACTTTAATATCCCACTATCACCAATGGACAGATCATCCACAATGTAAATGCATAAGGAAACAAAAGCTTTAAATGATTTATTAAACAAGATGGACTTAGTTGATATTTATAGGGCATTCCATCCAAAAACAACAGAATACACTTTCTTCTCAAGTGCTCATGGAACTTTCTCCAAGATAGATTGTATCTTGGGTCACAAATCAAGCCTTGTTAAATTTAAGAAAATTGAAATCGTATCAAGTATGTTTTCTGACCACAACGCTATGAGACTAGATATCAATTACAGGAAAATATCTGTAAAAAGTGCAAACACATGGAGGCTAAACAATATACTACTTAATAACCAAGAGAGCCCTGAAGAAAGAAAAGAGGAAATCAAAAATACCTAGAAACTATGACAATGAAAACACGATGACCCAAAACCTATGGGATGCAGAAAAAGCAGTTCTCAGAGGGAAGTTTACAGTAATAGAATCCTAATTCAAGAAACAAGAAACATCTCAAATAAACAATGTAACCTTACACCTAAAGCAATTAGAGAATGAAGAACAAAAAAAAAACACAAAATTAGCAGAAGGAAAGAAATCATAAAGATCAGATCAGAAATAAATGAAAAAAAAAGAAGGAAACAATAACAAAGATCAATAAAACTAAAAGATGGTTCTTTGAGAATATAAACAAAATTGATAAACTGTTAGACTCATCAGGAACAAAAGGGAGAAAACTCAAATAAACAAAATTAGAAATGAAAAAAGAGAAGTAACAACTGACAGAAATAAAAGGGATCATGAGAGATTACTACAAGCAACCATATGCCAATAAAATGGCCAACATAGAAGAAATGGACAAATTCCTAGGACAGCACAACCTTCTGAAATTGAACCAGGAAGACATAGAAAATATAAACAGAGATATCACAAACACTAAAATTGAGACTGTGATTAAAAATCTTTCAACAAACAAAAGTCCAGGACCAGATGGCTTCACAGGCAAATTCTAACTACTAGAGCTAAACAATGAATTTGGTAAAGTAGCAGGATAAAGGATTCATGCAGAGAAATCTTGCATTCCTATACACTAATGATGAAAACCCTGAAAGAGAAATTAAGGAAACACTCTCATTTATCTTTGCAACAAAAAACTGAGAATACCTAGGAATAAACCAACCTAAGGAGACAAAAGACCTGTATGCAGAAAACTATAAGATACTGATGAAAAGAATTAAAGACGATACCAACAGATGGAGAAATACACCATATTCTTGGATAGGAAGAATCAATATTGTGAAAATGACTATACTACCCAAAGCAATCTACAGATTCAATGCAATTTCTATCAAACTACCAGTGTCATTTTTCACAGAACTAGAACAAAAAATTTCACAGTTTGTATGGAAACACAAAAGACCCCAAACAGCTGAAGCAATTTTGAGAAAGAAAACCAGAGCTGGTGGAATTAGGCTCCCAGACTTCAGAATATACTGCAAAGCTGCAGTAATCAAGACAGTATGGTACTGGCACAAAAACAGAAATATAGATCAATGGAAAAGGATAGAAAGTCCAGAGATAAACCCATACACATATGGTTACTTTACTTTTGGTAAAGGTGTCAAGAATATACAATGGAGAAAAGACAGCCTTTTCAATAAATGGTGCTGGGAAAACTGGAGAGCTACATGTAAAATAAAGGAAATAGAACACTCCTTAACACCATACACATAAATAAACTCAAAATGGATTAAAGACCTAAATGTAAGGTCACAAACTATAAAACTCTTAGAGGAAAAATTAGGCAGAACACTCTATGACAAAAATTACAACAAGATCCTTTTTGTACCCACCTCCTAGAGAATTGGAAATAAAAACCAAAATAAACAAATGGGACTTAATGAAACTTAAAAGCTTTTGCACAGCAAAGGAAACCATAAACAAGATGAAAAGACAATCCTCAGAGTAGGAGAATATATTTGCAAATGAAGCAACTGACAAAGGATTAATCTCCGAAATTTATAAGCAGCTCATGTAGCTCAATGTCAAAAAAACAAACAGCCCAATCCAAAAGTGGGCAAAGACCTAAATAGACATTTCTCCAAAGAAGATATACAGATTGCCAACAAGCACGTGAAAGAATGCTCAATATCATTAATCATTAGAGAAATGCAAATAAACAGTACAATGAGATATCATTTTACACCAGTCAGAATGGCCATCATCAAAATCTACAAACAAAAACGCTGGAGAGGGTGTGGAGAAAATGGAACACTCTTGCACTGTTGTTGGAAATGTAAATTGATACAGCCACTATGGGGAACAGTATGGAGGTTCCTCAAAAAGCTAAAAATAGAACTACCATACCACCCAGCAATCCCACTAGTGGGCATATACCCTGAGAAAACCATAATTCAGAGTCATGTACACAATGTTCATTGCAGCTCTATTTACATAGCCAGGACATGGAAGCAACCTAAGTGTGCATCGGCAGATGAATGGATAAAGAAGATGTCGCACATGTATACAATAGACTATTACTCAGCCATAAAAATAAATGAAATTGAGTTTTTTGTATTGAGATCGATGGACCTAGAG